>NW_025899867.1:0-300000 GCF_022539505.1 Lolium rigidum
GCATCGATTGCTATATTTGTGCTAGAGCTTTGATTTTGAAAACATGAAACAATTTTGTCAACGGTAGTAATAAAGCATATGCATCATGTAAATTATATCTTATAAGTTGCAAGCCTCATGCATAGTGTACTAATAGTGCCCGCACCTTGTCCTAATTAGCTTGGACTACCTGGATTATCACCGCAATACATATGCTTTAACCAAGTATCACAAAGGGGTACCTCTATGCCGCCCGTACAAAGGTCTAAGGAGAAAGCTCGCATTTGGATTTCTCGCTTTTGATTATTCTCAACTTAGACATCCATACCGGGACAACATAGACAACGTGATAATGGACTCCTCTTTTAATGCTTTAAGCATTCAACAACAATTAATTCTTTTCTCATTAGAGATTTGAGGATGTTTGTCCAAAACTGAAACTTCCACCATGGAACATGGCTTTAGTTAGCGGCCCAATGTTCTTCTCTCACAATATGCATGCTCAAACCATTCAACTCAGTGTAGATCGCCCTTACTTCGTACAAGACGAACATGCATAGCAACTCACATGAAATTCAACAATGAGTTGATGGCGTTCCCCAGCAAACATGGTTATCGCACAACAAGCAACTTAATAAGAGATAAAGTGCATAATTACATATTCAATACCACAATAGTTTTTAAGCTATTTGTCCCATGAGCTATATATTGCAAAGGTGAATGATGGAATTTTAAAGGTAGCACTCAAGCAATTTACTTTGGAATGGCTGGAAAATACCATGTAGTAGGTAGGTATGGTGGACACAAATGGCATAGTGGTTGGCTCAAGTATTTTGGATGCATGAGAAGTATTCCCTCTCGATACAAGGTTTAGGCTAGCAAGGTTATTTGAAACAAACACAAGGATGAACCGGTGCAGCAAAACTCACATAAAAGACATATTGAAAGCATTATAAGACTCTACACCGTCTTCCTTGTTGTTCAAACTCAATACTAGAAATTATCTAGACCTTAGAGAAACCAATTATGCAAACCAAATTTTAGCATGCTCTATGTATTTCTTCATTAATGGGTGCAAAGCATATGATGCAAGAGCTTAAACATGAGCACAACAATTGCCAAGTATCACATTACCCAAGACATTATAGCAATTACTACATGTATCATTTTCCAATTCCAACCATATAACAATTTAACGAAGGAGAAACTTCGCCATGAATACTATGAGTAGAAACCAAGGACATATTTGTCCATATGCTACAGCGGAGTGTGTATCTCTCCCATAAAGTGAATGCTAGGATCCATTTTATTCAAACAAAACAAAAACAAAAACAAACCGACGCTCCAAGAAAAAGCACATAAGATGTGGCCGAATAAAAATGTAGTTTCAGGGGAGGAACCCGATAATTTGTTGATGAAGAAGGGGATGCCTTGGGCATCCCCAAGCTTAGACGCTTGAGTCTTCTTGATATATGCAGGGGTGAACCGCCGGGTGCATCCCCAAGCTTAGAGCTTTCACTCTCCTTGATCATGTTGCATCATACTCCTCTCTTGATCCTTGAAAACTTCCTCCACACCAAACTCGAAACAACTCATTAGAGGGTTAGTGCACAATATAAATTGACATATTCAGAGGTGACACAATCATTCTTAACACTTCTGGACATTGCATAATGCTACTGGACATTAGTGGATCAAAGAAATTCATCCAACATAGCGAAAGAGGCAATGCGAAATAAAAGGCAGAATCTGTCAAAACAGAACAGTTCGTATTGACGAATTTTAAAATGGCACCAGACTTGCTCAAATGAAAATGCTCAAATTGAATGAAAGTTGCGTACATATCTGAGGATCATGCACGTAAATTGGCATAATTTTCTGAGCTTCCTGCAGGGCAGTGGGCTCAGATTCGTGACAGCAAAGAAATCTGGAACTGCGCAGTAATCCAAATCTAGTACTTACTTTTCTATCAACAGCTTAACTTGGCACAACAAAACACAAAACTAAGATAAGGAGAGGTTGCTACAGTAGTAAACAACTTCCAAGACACAAAATAAAAACAAAGTACTCTAGGTAAAAACATGGGTTGTCTCCCATAAGCGCTTTTCTTTAACGCCTTTCAGCTAGGCGCAGAAAGTGTGTATCAAGTAACATCGAGAGATGAAGCATCAACATCATTACCAGCGGTGTTGGGAGTTTTATCAATTTTAGGCCTATAGTAATTCTTTGGTTTAGGCACCTTAGAGACATACATGAATTTTTGCTCCTTACCCACATAAGCTTTCTCATTAAATTTAAGAGAAGAAAAAGTTGAACCCAATTTTCTCATAGCTTCTTCAAGTTTACCAATTCTATGGGTTTGATTATCATGGATAGCACAAGTTTCTAGAGTAGCAATTCTTTCATTAATTCCTCCTAGGATTTTATCAAGTTTATCAGTATTATCCAGTAATATTTCCATTTTAGTTTCAATGCTACAATTTTTCTCTATGGTTTCCAATTTTTCCATAACATCCTCAAGGGAGGTTTCACTTTTAGTTTCCTTAACAGGTGGTGTTCCAAATAAACTCTCAATAATGCAACTAGCTTCTAAAACGGGAGCACCTAGGAAGTTACCTCCCGCGAGACAATCAAGAACATATCTATTCCAGCTAGAGATACCAACATAAAAATTCCTGAGTAGGATAGTGGTGGAGTGTTTCTTAGTGCACCTATTATGGGCATCACTAATTCTATACCAAGCATCTTTTAAACATTCTCCCCCTTGTTTCTTAAATGAACGAACTTCAACTTCAGGATTACTCATTTTAGCGATAGTAAATAAAGTGAACTAGATAAAGTAAATGCAAGTAAACTAATTTTTTTGTGTTTTCGATATAGCAAACAAGATAGCAAATAAAGTAAAACTAGCAACTAATTTTTTTGTATTTTGATTTAGTGCAGCAAACAAAGTAGTAAATAAAATAAAGCAAGACAAAAACAAAGTAAAGAGATTGAGAAGTGGAGACTCCCTTGCAGCGTGTCTTGATCTCCCCGGCAACGGCGCCTTAAAAATATGCTTGATGGCGTGTATTTCACACGTTCGTTGGGCAACCCCAAGAGGAAGGTATGATGAGCACAGCAGCAAGTTTTGCCTCGTAAAGAAACCAAGCTTTATCGAACCAGGGGGAGCCAAGAAGCACGTTGAAGGTTGATGGCGGCGGGATGTAGTGCGGCGCAACACCGGAGATTCCGGCGCCAACGTGGAACCTGCACAACACAACCAAAGTACTTTGCCCCAACGAAACAGTGAGGTTGTCAATCTCACCGGCTTGCTGTAACAAAGGATTAACCGTATTGTGTGGAAGATGATTGTTTGCAGAGAAAACAGTAGAACAAGTATTGCAGTAGATTGTATTTCAGTAAAGAGAATTGGACCGGGGTCCACAGTTCACTAGAGGTGTCTCTCCCATAAGACGAACAAGCATGTTGGGTGAACAAATTACAGCTTGGGCAATTGACAAATAAAGAGAGCATGACAATGCACATACATATCATGATGAGTATAGTGAGATTTAATTGGGCATTACGACAAAGTACATAGACCGCCATCCAACCGCATCTATGCCTAAAAAGTCCACCTTCAGAGTTATCATCCGAACCCTCCAAGTATTAAGTTGCAAGCAACAGACAATTGCATTAAGTATGGTGCGTAATGTAATCAACAACTACATCCTTAGACATAGCATCAATGTTTTATCCCTAGTGGCAACAAGCACAACACAACCTTAGAACTTTCGTCACTCGTCCCGTGTGTCAATGCAGCATGAACCCACTATCGAGCATAAGTACTCCCTCTTGGAGTTAAAAGCATCTACTTGGCCAGAGCATCTACTAATAACGGAGAGCATGCAAGATCATAAACAACACATGTATAACTTTGATAATCAACATAACAAGTATTCTCTATTCATCGGATCCCAACAAACGCAACATATAGAATTACGGATAGATGATCTTGATCATGATAGGCAGCTCACAAGATCCGACAATGATAGCACAATGGGGAGAAGACAACCATCTAGCTACCGCTATGGACCCATAGTCCAGGGGTAGACTACTCACACATCACTCCGGAGGCGACCATGGCGGCGTAGAGTCCTCCGGGAGATGATTCCCCTCTCCGGCAGGGTGCCGGAGGCGATCTCCGGGATCCCCCGAGATGGGATCGGCGGCGACGGCGTCTCAGTAATGTTTTCCGTATCGTGGCTCTCGGTACTGGGGGTTTCGTCACGGAAGGGCAAGTCGAGAGGCGGCACGGGGGGCCCACACCACAGGGCCGCGCGGCCAAGGGGGGCCGCGCCGCCCTAGGGTTTGGCCACCCCGTGGCCCCTCTTCGTCTCGTCTTCGGTCTTCCGGAAGCTTCGTGAGAAAATAGGCCTCCGGGCTTTTATTTCGTCCAATTCCGAGAATATTTCTTTACTAGGATTTCGAAACCAAAAACAGCAGAAAACAAAGAATCGGCACTTCGGCATCTTGTTAATAGGTTAGTTCCAGAAAATGCACGAATATGATATAAAGTGTGCATAAAACATGTAGATAACATCAATAATGTGGCATGGAACACAAGAAATTATCGATACGTTGGAGACGTATCAGCCGCCATCCGAGCTTGACCCTCGAGTTCTTCTTGGAGCTCTTGGAGGGTAGGAATCCGGCTTGGAGCGGTGCTGGAAGATGCGGAAAAAGGTTGAGCTAGTCTGATGTCGGAAACATACGGTGGTAGGAATGATATGGGATCCGGGCATATGGGTTCTATCTGATTGGGATCCGGGCTACTCGAAGAGCTACCAGTACAAAGTGACGATTCGAGTGGCATGCTTCCGGCTGCACCCATACAAAGTGTTTGAGTACCCGGATCACTAAGCCTATCCTCTACACTAGGTTGTCTTCTACAAGGCCGGCGTACTTACCGCTAATGGCGCGGTGGCTCGACGGAGCTCCGGCGGAGATGAGGTCGCCGAACTTGAAGGAAAACGGCCCGCGTGACCACGAATCGGCGGCGGAGCGAGTTTCTCGTTCAACCGTGAGAATCTTGGTGCGAGGGGAACCTTGGTTCGGCGGCGCGCGAAGTTCACCGTGGCGAAGATCACCGGAGTCGAGATCTGGCGAGCGGCGCTGGCGCGAGGAGGAGGACGATGTGGTGAGAGGGGGTGAAAGAATGAGTTTTTACCGGGCCGCGGGGTATTTATAGGCCGCGCTCGGAGATTCGGGATCCGGATCCGACGGTGGAAACTGAACGGACGCGCCGTTGGATGGATGACACGTGTTTAGGTCAAATGCGGTAAAACGACGTGGAGGTAATTTAACCATGCACTCCCGAAAATTCCGGCTGAAGATTTGCGTCTGCGAAAATTTAGCGTGGGAAATAAGGAAGTTGTGCGCGGGAAGTACGGAACTTCCGTTGTTGCGTGTGATCTGAAGATGAAGGATTTCCGAAGCCGTTTGAGTCTCTTAAGATTCCGGGTAAATAATTTGTCTCTTATTCGAGCGGGGAGTAACCCAGAGATGTTCTTTTGAATGTCGATGGATGAAGTCCCGCGGGGTGGGAGCATTTTCCGGCTATAAGTTGGAAAAAAAGAAGAAAATGCAAAGTTGGAGCTCTTCAAGTTTCTCCGCGTTACCAACGTTTGCCGGAGATTATAATGAACCAGCAAGGCGGAAACTGCAGGTGAAACTCGGAGAACTCTGGGGGCTACTGTTGTGGGTATACTTCATAGGTGTACCATCGACAGGTGCCTAGATCCGGCAAGCCCGGGTGGCCCACGGACGGTGATGAGGCATGTGGCCCATCGGGCGGCCCGATTGTCGTTGATCATGAAGGAAGAAGTCCAGCCCGAGATCAGCAGGCCGGATCCGCACCGACATAGGAGTGACCCGGATCCATGGAGGCCCATGAGGAACCCGGATCCGGTACGACGTATATGGAAGGCGGATCCGTGACGTGCACGGCAAGATATTGTACCGTAGTTAGGCTGTCTGTAATCCGGCTAGGACTCTCCGTGTAAACCCTAGATCCGTGCGCCTTTATAAGCCGGATCCCGGGAGCCCTAGAGGCACGACCACAACTCATTGTAACAACGCGAAAGCGCCCAGATAATTCCAGACAAGCAGCAGTGAGGCCCCGTCATCGTGCAGGTGTTCCGAAGCTGGGTAACTCGCGTACCACCGTCCCGTGTGCACTCCGCCCTATGGCCCCTACTTCTTCTCCCCCTCGTGAGGATCCCTCCTCCGAGGTACCGTCGATTAGGCAACGACACGTGGCGCACCCTTTGCCGTGCGGACAGACAGGTTGCACGACAAAGGGGCCTTTGCCGTGCGTTCCTTTCTTTGCCGTGGCGCCAACATACATTTTATTTGTTTTTCTTTCTATTTTATTTCATCTAATACTTATATTTATTTTTTAATTAGTTTTACTTTTTATTACTATTTATTAGTGTTACTTAAGACAATGTGCAATACAAAATTACTCTCCATGTTCATCCATCCACATATATCAGGGTTTCGGAGCAATCTGCGCTTCGGAAAATCTGCTAAGTGTTATCGCCCAAATGTGAGGAAGGTCACAACGGGGAGCTACTTTTGCACCATTACACCTTCCACCACACTTTCAAACATATCATAGGTCCACATGCAAGATTTGGTGGGGTTCCGGTGCTCCGGCGGTCGTTCTCCCCCCTCCCCCCCCAAAAAGAGCGGTATGTGTGCCCTGGCCGGTCTACCACCCTAGATTTTTTCGCGCGAGGGTGCACCAATGTACTTTTTCATTCTTTTAGGTTTGTTTAGGACATATACACATGGAGAACCAAGATTGGGACCCTTTGACACATGGTAGCCTCCGGCATACCCGCAGCTAGAGCCATTATCACACGAGGGTGTGCGTGATCTACTGGTTAGGGTTAGGTTTAGGGTTAGGGCTAGGGTTCAGGGGTAGGGCTAGTGTTTAGGGTCAAGGTAAGGATTTATGGTTAGATATAGGTTTAGGTGTGCAATATTTGCGAGGCGCACGACAAAGGCATCGTTGCCGTCGGATCCTTTGCCGGGCGAACGTCCACGCACGACAAAGCCTTTACCGGGCATATGGCCTTTTTTGCCGTGCGAATTGTCTCACGGCAATGAAGAGTTTTCCCGTAGTGTGTAGAAAGCAAGAACGAAACTCTTGTACTTAGAATTAATGTTGGGCGCCACATTAAATGGTTGCTTTCTTTCCACGTGGATACCATACAGCAGGTTGAGCTTCGCAAGTGCTGAGATCTTTTGGTATAGTGGTGGAGTGTCCCAACGAAACTATATCTTTCTTTGTCTGAAAAGTAAAATTCATGTATATATGTTCCTTAGTCCTTAGATTAGGTGACACGTAAACACGTTTTGCGGTACAGTGGAATTGCTCTTGGTCATACGAGAGATCTGGCCTTCAAGGCCTTGGACCAGTTGATAGGCCCTGACATGATTTACTCATAATATATATACTGAACTTTTCATGCATATAGAGCCAAAATACAATATAACACACTAGATCAAGGTACGTAGATAGTTAAGCACGTCTCTAAGGAGAAGTGCATCATCATCCTCATCGAAATTATTTAGAATGGATAGCTGACTTATTTAAGAGGGCACAATGGTTTGGACATGCATGCAGGGTGTCCATTTATTTATTTCAGACGTTCACAAACAACATTCCTCCTTGGAGCTCCAGAGCGAGAGATGCATGCATGCTCTCGCTTTCTTAAGCAGCGGTAGCAGTGATGTCGATGCCCTTTGCGCAGAGGCTGTAGCACACATCCTTGCACTGGTCCTTCACGCGTGCGCTGATATCCACTGCGTGCGATCAAAGTAAAGACGGCGGTATTAGCTCCGAATTAACATCGAGTTTGACAAGCTCGCAAAAACGTTTAAAAAGGAGCAACAGCTGAAGATGGCACCGATCTTACGCACGTTTGTTTGCGTGGTTGCACTTGGACGAGCAACCCAGCCTGCAGCCTGCCAAAACATCAAACAGAATTAATGGCAACGCCTCCATGAACTGAAGCGATGAAGTGAATTAGACTAATGGATGCAAGGGATGAAATTTTCCTACCAGCTGCCTTGGCGTGAAGGAGGTCCACCTCGCTGCAGCCACATTCCTTCACACAAGTTTCATGCGGGGTACCCTCGTCGTCGCATACCTCAACGCACTGTATCTGAGAAGGGCTACAGCCACCGACCTGAGCGCGCTGCAGTCCGAGACCTAGATTCGAAGAGCATGTTATTCATCGTCACCACAATGTATTAAAAGCGATGAACTGAACTGACTAATATCCACGGGATGTTCTTTTTTCCTACCAGCTGACTTGGAGCGAAGCAGCAGGTCCAGCTCGCTGCACCCACATTCTTTCACACACTGCTCGTGCGGGATGTCCTCGTCGTCGCACACCTCAATGCACTGCAGCTGAGAAGGGCTGCAACCTAAGGCCTGAGCGTGGTGCAGCAGCCCGAGACATAGCATGAGCACACCAGTGATCACGACCCTGCTAACAACTTTGTTCTCCATGTCTTCTTCAGTGTGAGCGTGTGTGTTTTTCTTCTCTGGCTCGCTAGCAGAGAAGGCGGGCTGTTTCTGACGGAGTTTCTTGCTCGATCGTCAGCTCTATTTATAGAATAGTTTCTGCGTGCTGTGCTTTGCCTGCCTGCCTACCCAATTACGAGATGATTATGAGCACGGCTGAGAACCATGTGCATTTCACCTACTCAGATCATTGCCCAACCATATACGAGTACTAGCCATGCATGTGTGCCTTGTCCTAGCCACATAACTCCAACAGAACTACCTCACGTACTAGCCATGAAATCATGTACGGGTCCAGTACCATGGCTTAATAGATGGTGACTCAACGAGAGTAGACAAATGAAGGCCGAGCTACATGTAGCTCTTTATTTTTTAAAATTCAGAAATCATATTTTTAAGATTTAAAAAAATCTGATAAAAAATCCTTGATGTAGCCAATGATGGAATCTATAGACATGCAAAATCTTAATGTGAAATTCTTAGTACTTTAGGCTGCACAAAAATGTGATTTTCAAAAGGGCAACAGTTTTGAGATTGGAAAATGTGCTACTCCCTCCGATCCATATATTACTTACCACTAAAATAGATGTATCTACAATTAAAATATATCTAGATACATCTATATTAGTGTCAAGTAATATGGATCGGGAGGAGTACTAAGATCTAAACTATTTTTCATTTGCGTTGCTCAAAACAAAAGTATTTCCAATTGATATTTTCCATGTTGTGGGATCGATACATCATTTACCTATATCAGGACAAAACAAAGATAATTTGAAACTCGAAACTATGATTTTCGAATTTTTTAAAAGAATGAGATCACTAGCTAGTATCCACGTACGTGCGCCAAATCTCCACTCTAGACTGAACGGTAGGTGCTATGCATGTGCCCGATCGATTTTATTACTGATTGAACTATCAGTCACATCTTTTTAATAAAGAGAATATATATTAGTATCGTGAATATATCAATTAAATCCAGTCTCTACGCTAAAAAAGTGTCTGAAGACATTAGAGCGGCATAGGTGACATTGAGAGCTATGTTGCATATGACGGTTTGCCAAAATGCGTTTCATAGGATCGCTCCTAGGAAGGACCTCCCTCAAAATGGGAAGGCTTAATTTTCAATCCCCACGTTCGATTCCGATTCCAACTGTGACCTCGAGTTGATTCTCCCGACCCACTCCTATATCACGAGGAGATCCTACTCTCTGAAGTTCGTAGTTTTCGATCCCGGCGACGATCCAGAGCAAGTCGAGATGGAGATGTCGCCCCCGCTGCCGTGCCTCGCCATGGTGCACGGCGTAGGCGCCCAAGACCAACCCCCCACCGCGACGACGCTGTTCAGCGTCGCCGACGCCAGGCCCCTTGCCGGCACCAGCGCCGGCGTGCTTGCCCTGGAGGAGGAGCTGAAGAACAAATACCTGTGTCCCACGCCGCAGGGGTGGATGCTAGTCCATGACCCAAAGGCCACCACCACCTACCTACTGGATGCCACGAGCCGTCAAAAGATCCAGCTGCCGCATCTCGGGGTCGAGCAGCGCCTGATCCCGTACTGCAGCTGTCTGCTCTCAGGCGAGCCGACGGCGGCGGGCTGCCCCGTGCTTCTTGTGGAGCCCATCGACGCCACCATATGGTACTGCCGCGTCGGCGATTCCGCCGGCGGCGAGTGGACTAGACACGAGTACGACATCGGGACCGTGGGAGACGAGTACTACGTCGAGAAGCGAGTCATCGCCCCGATCGCGGCGTTCGGGGGCAGGTTCTACTTCAACCCCGTGCCCTCCGAGACGCGCGTGCTGGAGCTGCTCCTCCGCCCCGGGGCGGCGGCGTTGGCGCCGGAGTTCAGGTCGGCCGCGACGGAACCCGAGACGGAGGACGGCTTCGTCGGGACGGCGACGGTGTTCATGGTGGGGACCGGCGACGAGCTGTACCAGGTCATGCTGGCCCAAAACGACGGGAGGTACGACGAGGCCAGGGTCTTCAGGATGGACTTCTCTGAGAGCCGGTGGCGCCTCGTCGACGAGCTCGGCGGCCGCGCCTTCTTTGTGGCGCCCATGTACTTTGGTGCGTCGTGCGTGCCCGCGGCTGGCGACGGTGGGATCCGGCAGGACTGCGTCTACTCGCTGGTTGGGGCGGCCAAGAATTCTTTCAGGGTTTTCGATCTGAAAGATGGGACTTCACAAGTGTGCAGCAGTCCCGAGCAGCAACATGTGCTGGAGACGGTCGGGAAAACAAGGCCGTGCTGGGTGCTTCCAAGAGCTTGATCAAGAAAAGAGTTTTGTCTTTTTTCTTCTTCCAGTATTAAGTATTATTAGTGAAACATCTGTTAGGCTGTGAGTCATGCAATGTTTACAAAATCCACCCAAGCACCATAGTGTGGTCAATCGATTTGTCAGCGAAATAGAGTTTTACACTTGTGGTGTGACCATCGTCACTACTTGTAATCCACCGACAAGTTGCTTCTTACGCGGCCAAGTTTGATTTCGATCCCAATGCAACTCCCTTTCTTACCGCCTCTTCGCTTGGTTAAAACATACACGGCTTTTAGAAAATATATTTGATTCCCTATATTGCTTTGACTTTTTTTCCTTTCTGTTATGAGTTATGACACTAAAATTTCATCCTAAATTCCTAACATGACACTATAGTACATTTTCAGAACTAATGTTGTTAATTGGGACAAAAGATGATTTTTCCCCTGATATTTTTTGACTGGACAAAGTATTGTGATGTATTTGGTCATGATTAAATTAATGAACAAATGACTAAAGATCCTCCCACGTACTCCGACCTTCATTTGACATACCCTTTTGCATTTTAGTCCATCAAAATGTGATATGTCAACCTGTAGTACATAATCCACCAAAAGCCTGAAACGACAACCTCTGCGCCTTTTCCACAGCCCGCACAAAGTGGAAAATGAGAGACGGGTGGAGGTGCTAGGTTTTAGTGTCGCCACCCCTTTGGTATCGAGCATGTTGGAGAAAAACCGACCCTCAGCAACTGTCACTAAGGAAGCCCCTGCGTCGGCCTGTGCCACAACCGCTGTTTTTGGTTTATCTTAATTCTTGATTTTTTACTAAGATATCCTGATCTTAAATCTATCTTGGAAAACGCTCATGCTCATTTGGCTTGATCAAACAACTCTTATATTGTGGGTAATTGGTACTTCTTCTTGATTGTGACATTGTTGAGGTTCCTATAATCTCCGCACATTCTTCGAACTCCATCTTATTTATCAACAAATATGATCGGTGCTTCCTTCGAAAATACATCCATAAATTCACAATAGGTATTTTCTCAGGGTTTTTAGTTGTAACTCCACTTCTATCTGAGTGCACTTATCTCCTTGCTTTTCTATTCTACCTCCGCCCGGGTTCCTAATAGAGACAATTTTGTCTCCACAATGTATCAAGGGCTTCATGGTTAGACAACTAGTCCATCCCTAGGATAACTGATATGTTCTTTATAAGTATCACGAATAAGTCACTACACATGCGGAGTCCATTCCTAGAGTTTTTAATAAAGTGCCAAGTTTTGTCCACTTTAGATAATGAAGTTGATAATACATACACGGAGTTGCAGATTCTACATGTTGTTGTTCACGAGAAAAATTCTCTGATTTTTTTTGGTAACTCCGATTGAGCTATATTTCTACTGTAGTTACAACTTTTCATTCTTTGTATGAATAAAAATTGGTTAAAATTCCTGACACTTTTAAGTGGTCAAAATAATTACGTTTTCTACCAGCTTGTGAAAAGTGGTTTCTTTGAGTTTCTTGTTTTTGTGTCCTTCGGTATATTTTAAATGTACGCCACTCAAGCAACTCTCTAGAGATCTTAATTTATTTGGAGTTTTGATAGAAGCGCTTTTGCCCACAAATTGAGCTGATTAAATCATAAATAGTGCTATAACTTCACTGGAGTTTTGAGTTCAAAGTCCGG
This sequence comes from Lolium rigidum, assembly GCF_022539505.1. Taxonomy (NCBI): domain Eukaryota; kingdom Viridiplantae; phylum Streptophyta; class Magnoliopsida; order Poales; family Poaceae; genus Lolium; species Lolium rigidum. The sequence goes on from NW_025899867.1 coordinate 12,511, forward strand.
GCAGCTGCCCGGGGTTGCCGTGCTCTGAAGCTTCATTTTTAACTCGAGCTGTTCATCGTAAAAACCAAGCAGTAATATGCACGTGTAACTATATCCAAGCGGAGTGTTTTTGCAGAATTGCTCAACGGGTAGTAATATGCAGACTCTGTTCCTCTAACCTAATCTAGTTTTTCTATTGAACTGTGTAACTTGTTTGTTCAGTATGGCTTGCCAAGTAAAAGCATGTCTTTGGAGCATTGACAAAGTCCAATCGTCGATATATATACACAGAAAAGTTTTCAGGATCTGAAATGGATTCGATGACCTTTGTAACAAATGAGGTGCTGGGCCGAATCGTAGGAAACTGTAATAACACAGACATCCTTTACTATCTGTTCAGTTTACACTCACGCAGCCTTTACAATCTGTTCAGTTTAACATATACACTCTAGTAGCAACTGAAGAAGTAATCAGTCAAAACATCACATCCTGCTCCTCCGCTTGGAACGGTGGCCCGGCGATCATGTCGACACCACTACTGATCCTCTGCTTATAGGACGCGGCCGGCGTGTACCGCATATGTCGAGCTCCGGCCTCCGGGACCAGGCAAAGTCGAGCGGGATTGAAGACTCTTGGAGGACGCGGAAGTCGAGTGCGGCGACCAGGCCAGAACGGGCGCTGGTTGAAACTTGAAAGCGTCCTCGACGGAGTTGGGCATGCGTAAGGGGAATTCCATATGCAGAAGTCGATCTGTTCGGGTCCAGCCGTTTGACAGGGAAAATTGGAAGGCAAGTACAAAATACAAATGAGTTGGGCGACTCATTTGCATCTCCGCTTGGTTGAACTGGGCCTTGGGCCGACCCCGTCCCTGCGTTTCCCGACCCCTTCGCTGCATTTCCTGGCCACCGTCGATGTCCCTCTGGCCTCTGCAGTAGGAGCGAGTACGTCAGAGGACAAATCTCCAATCACCACCGCCGCCACCCACGTAGCCAACGAATGTTTTCCCAGAGAATCCGGATTTCCTTCATCGACCCCGATGCCACCGACTCCGATGATTCTGGCGACGAGTCCAGACATTCCCATGGTGAGAAGCCTGCCATGAAAAAGGAGATGGTTATCCTTTTGACGGCGTGTACCAACAACATAAACCCTACAGCCCATGCTTCAACATCTTGCCCACCGCCGCCGCCACTGCCGAGGATGCGAGGCGCCAAAGTAGCAAGATCGACTCCGAACAGACGGTTCCGCGGCGTGTACGAGCGGCAGCCCGGCCGGTGGGCGGCCGACTTCAGAAGCCATCGGCTGAACGTCCGTCGATGGATCGGCACGTTCCCCTCCGAGGAGGAGGCCAAGGCCGCCTACGACGCCTTCGAGAGGCAGCTCTCGCTTGGCGCCTCCGTCGAGGCCGTGACGCTGTCCCCGACGAGATCAATCGTGATGGATGATTCAGATCAACCGGAGATCGGACTGAATCACACAGCGGACGCCCTCTCGACGGTGTCGTCGCCGCCGAGCATGTCTTCCTCCTTGACATCGTCTCGGTCTCCATCGCCAGCGGCAGCTGTCACCTCGCATAAGTCGCTGCTACCATATGCCGATGAGCACCAGATGGAGGATCCATTCCTTGCAGAAGTTATCACACATGATGATCTCGTCGGGCTCGTTAATCTCGCGGACCTGCCTTTACCGTCTCTGGATGACAAATTGGACTTCGGCTCAGGTGATTGGTCGCTGCTAATGGAAAAGTTGTAGGTGAGTGTAATCTTTGGTCCATAATTAATACAAGTTTCCATTCGCAATGGATCAATGATCCGGCAGATTTTCGTAAAGTTATAAATGTACTTCTTCTCTCTATATGGTACAGTTTGTCTTATTTATTATTTCCATTCGCTGCAAATGCTTCCAAGTTACTCCCTGCCATAATTTTTGTCGTGATTTTAGTTTAAATTTAAATGAAATGGAGGAAGTAGTCATACCAAGCACAAGCTTCAGCCTGGTCCACAACTTCCATCCCTAGCTGGGTTGGAAGAACGCTAGGCAGAAGCTATCACTGTACTATCATCATCTTGAAACTGAACCTATGTTTATTTTAAGCAAGCCCAAAGATGGTTGTTCTCAGGTACACACTGCAATTGGTTTCGAACAACATCATCAATTGCTGAAGCATGCCATGGATTCTTCAGCTTATGCCTACTAGTCCCTGGGCACTCTCTTCGGTGAAATAAGGTTTAAGATATGTATATGCGTTTATAAATGCTCTCATATCATGCATGTTGCGAGAGATTATTGTGAAAAGCCCAACGCATATGCTGGCTGTGGTAGGTCCTGGTAATGTTTAGAGCGACGGGACAGGGACGGTGGCTCCCGATCTAGGTTGTGGAGCTGAATTGGTGAGACGATGGTGCAACAGTGATCGGAAGTCATATGCAATGCTGTCTTTCCTTTCAGAGTTTTGATGGAGATATAGTGGTTAACATCGTGGGTGTGTTCTATCCGGTGAAAACCCATGATTCAGTTTCCGAGCCTAACCTGACAGCATTGTTGTCCGTTTGTCATCATCTTGCTGAAGGTGTTGGTTTCAGGATATCCTTCGGGGGTGGGTGAATAGCCCTTCGTGTGACTTAGATTGAACTTGCCAACATCGGTGTGGGAGTGGTGGCTCTTTCTTGAAAGAGTTGTCTTGGAGCATTGTACTCGTTGTGAGTTTTGGGTACCGGTTTGAAAAAAATCTCGGAGGGGGCTCGGATTTCCGGTAACCACGGTTACCGGTCAAATACCGAACGAATTTCTCAAACAAAATTTGAATTTAAAACTTTTTTTTTGAAAATAAGGTTTGGAGAAGAAGGAATTGAAAAATTCGGACAAATAAGTCAGGGAATGGGGTCATAGTGTAGAGGGAACACATACGATTTAGGATAGACTAATCAATCGGCCTAAATTCAAATCAAATTAAAATGGACTGAGATTTTTTGGCCGATAAATTCATTTACCGGAGGGGGCTGGGAATTCCGGTTACCGGCCAGTAACCGCGGTATTTCAGCCGGTAACCAAAGCCTTTGGAGAGACTATCAGGAGGTATGCTCTGATGTGGGTGGCCTCGGGTTTTTGTTCTCTTTTCTGTAAGCAATTTGTTCGCCATAAATGTTTAGCTTTGCTTTGCATTGGTTTTAATAATAGATAATAGATGTCTATGTGGCCCTGGAGATCCATAGAGAACCTGTTTTATGAAATATTTGCTGAGAAAGTAAAAACAAATCGAGGAAGGTAGTTTATCTATCACCAAGTAGAGATGGATATTAGAATATACATGATAGTAGCAGGAAATCCCTTTTTTCGAAAAAAATCATCCAGAACAATATTGCAATGGTCATGATCATGATCAATGAAACTACCTTTCAAGACCATATCTATTGACACTTTGACAGCTTAAATATATATTGGCCTGAAATATGTGATCTCTAACTAGTTCGTCACATCTTCTTATTGATAGAAAATGTTGTTACTGGTGTGCATCTTTGTAATAGTTTCTAACTTCAACTGCCAGACCGTCGGCTGACTGTAAACCTTTTGACTGATCTGTATAAGGTAGCTGCACACTAGTAATAAGTTACCGAATTGTGTAGCCTTTTTATTGTCGTGTTCACTGAATAAAGGCTGTACATGAACGACAGATCATATAGAATTACTGCCACAACTTTTTACAAGCACAGTAGTACACTAAATATAACATGTCGTAGCGGAGAGGGATTTACAGAAAAAGACGATCTGACCAAATCTGACTAGTCCGTTTGACCCTCATGCTCAGCCGGCAGCGCGAAGCGGCAGATTGGGCACAGGCGGCTGACCCTGAGCCACTTGAGGATGCAGCCCTCAAGTGATCAGCATCGTGCCACATATCCATAGGCCACAGGTTTTGTTCCATCGAGAATTTATCAGTGGATACATTAGTTTTTTCTTGCAGTCTCGATTAATTTTTAATCGCAACGGTTAGATGAGCAGGTGATTTGCTGAGGGATCGTTTCTATCCAATGATATGCTGCCTACTTTTGGATGAAGAACAAAGATGGCATGGGTAACATGTCTCACACGTACACCAAAATAGATATTATTGTGTCATTGTTGTGGTGTAGAAATTAGTATGTATGAGCACTGTTCATTCTGGAACTAGTCCTTACTCCAGGAAATGGCTTTATTTGAGAAGTGTACATCGTGTTGGTTCGATTAAACTGATGGAAATTGGAAACTTGCTGTTTGTTGTCTTCAGAAGATAAGAAATTCAGTTGCCGGTGGCATTTGAAATTTATTTACGTCATTAAAAAAATAAACAATGCATCTAGTATGCTTTGGGTCTTAGATTTCAATTTGCTTGGGAATCCAAATGTGTGGTTTACTCCATCAGAATAGGTTCGAGACCAATCAGTTGGCGCATGATAATGGACGATGGTTTGGGGGTTCTTTTTTTGTTTGTTGACAACATCACTAGGCCTAAATCCAGCCAAAGGATCACCAGAAATGGTTATCTAATTCATCAACAGTTATCAGAGACATTGAAGAGGTTAGTAGTTGGTCTGCTTAAAAATGTTTCTGTAGTATGTTTCACCATCAGGGTTTAAAATGCTGACCCTGTAAAAATAGTGGAGTACTGATATACACCAAAGATATGGATGGGATCCACATGAAGTACTCTGAGATTGAGAAGGATTTAAAAGGTCAGCTTTTTCTATGATCTGCTTTGCTATGACAAGATTTTTACAGACATAAGCTCATACTAATTGTTTCATTGCTACTGTAATATTTTTTCTCTGGAATCGTGTAAAGAGCTGATCTACATTTTTGCAATTAATTTGCTTGCTTCTCAACAATCACGTCAAACCTAGATTTATGATGGCAAGTTTACTATATCCAGTTATGCTATTGAGGAATATCAATCAATATATTGTGCTTTGTAATGGTACTGGCTTGATGGTTACAAGGCTGGATATAGGAACCATTTCTGATTGTGCTAAATTAATGCACCAGCTACAAAGTGCCCTCCACACTGCCCAGTCCATCTATCATAGCAAAAGACTTTTAAAAAGTCAGGGCAGACACATAATAAGGTCGGTGTCTATTTGCCAAAGCCTGCATTTTAGCTCAGTCAAACTTTTTTTTTTAAACTAGGCAAGAGGCTTGCCGTTCATTGATATAGAAGAAGAGAATGGCCAGTTTATGAGGGAAACCAGCCAAAAACCGATACAACACAACACAACACGCCGGCCCCGAGGCCGCGCACCACACGAGCCGACGGCCTAGCCACCCCAGTGGCCAAGGCCGACACCCAAAAACACCTCAAAACGCAGCAAGGCGGAGGCAAAACACGGAGCCGCCGCTCCGACATCCACGTCGACCCCTGGGGCCGCGCACCACCTAGCCGAAGACAAGCCGAGGACGAAATCGACAAGACAGACAACACGAACAACAACACTTGCAGTGAAGGGCCTCCACAGTGATGCCTCCAACGAGCGGAGCGACATCCGAGAGCGCCGCCATCACCGGCATCGGCCGAGGCCGGTGGAGGGTTTTCACCCGGAGCACACCGAAACCGAAGTCGTGTTCGCCTGACCGCCGAGTCGAGGAAGCCAAACCGCTCGTCGACGCCGACAACCAACTCGCTCCACAGATCCCTCCGGCCGACGGAGCAACCAAGGCGAGGACCGCAACAGGCAAAACGACACAGGAAAGTGTCACCCTCGCCCGATACCACGAGGAATCGGGGTTTACCCTGGAGCACCCGGGCGGAGGCGCAAGAGCACCACCACGTCGGTTCCAGCCGTAGCCAGAACAAGACTTTCGCCCGGCAGAGAGTCGCAACCTCACACCCGCCACAAAGGGTCGGCCAGACCACCACCATCACCCCGCACACCTCGCGCGTCGACTCCGTGCAATAGCCACCACCACCACCAATCCAGAGAGCTCCGCGAGCACGGCCATCACCCATCGCACCTCGCGGAGGAGAGGTCGGGCTGCACAGCATGTGGCCGACGGAGCACCGCCGAAGAGCACCGTTGGCGCCACTGGAATGCCACATAGAGGGGGCGCCGACCAACACCGACGCGGAGGCTCGAAGACGAACGCCAACACCCGCAGACTTGAGCTCCCAGGACCAGCCGCCGCGCCGCCCACGCGGCCACCGCGGCCGCCGCACTGCCGAGGAACCCGGGGCCGCCGCCCCTGCGCCCAATTCCGCTGTAACGCCGCGCCAACCAGGGTCGCCACGCCGATCTGGCCGGAGCCCCAATCTCCCTAAGGGGAGAGGCCCCTGCCCAACACCGCCCGCGCGAGAGGAGGAAGGCCCGCCGCCACCGGCAGCCGCGCGGCCTTCGCCCGGCGGCGTCCTCCGGCGGCGGCGAGAGGAGGTGGAAGGGGAGGAGGCTGGGCTAGGGTTTGAGTCGCCCGAGCCGCCCCCTGGGTGTGACGCAGGGACCTGGTGAAGACATGCATGAAAATAGTTCTGAATTGTGTTGATGCAAACTGAAAGCAAAAGTCATATCTATGCGTACAGAGGCCTGGAGATCCCATAGAGTGCCCGCTTTATGAAAGAAAGCAAAAAAAGAATCAAGATAAGTAGTCTATCGTTTTATGAAAGCAAAGAAAAAATCAAGATAGGTAGTTTGCCTTCACCAACTAGAGATGAATATTACTATGTGATGATAGCAGCGGGAAATCACCTTCTCGAAAAAAATCATCGAGAACAACATTGCAATTAAAGGTCATGACCAATGAAACTATACCTTTCAAGACCATATCTATTGATAGCTTAAATATTGAATGGCCTGAAACATGTCATCTCTAACTAGTTTGTCATCTCTAACTAGTTCATCACAACTTATTGGTCGAAAATGTTGTTACTGGTGCACATTTTGGTAAGAGTATCGACTGTCAACTGCCAAATCCTCTCAAGCTCTTGACTATTCTCTATTACGTCGTTGAACACAAGTAAGTTATATGGAATTCTTTAGCCATATTTATTTTCGTGTTTCAGTGAGTAAAGGTTGTACATGAACACCAGATACATATATATTTGTCCTCACAACTTTGATAAGCACACAAACTATAGTAGGTCGTAGCGGGGAGGGATTTACAGAAAAAAGATGATCTGACCAAATCTGACTACTCATGCTCGGCCGGCAGCGCGAAGCGGCACATCGGGCAGAGGCGGCTGGCCCTGAGCCATTTGATGATGCAGCCCTCGTGGAAGCAGTGGGAGCCGGGGCAGGTCATCTTCCTGATCTCCTCGCCCTCCTGGAAGCTCTCGAGGCACACACCGCAGTCCTTCTCCCTCACCTCGCTCGCCGTCGCCTTGGGCAGCCGCGCGATCTCCGCTTCCGAGGCCGGGATGGCGCCGAAACGGCCGCGGCCGTACGGGTCGTCGCCGTAGTCTACTCTGGTCACATTCCCGTGCTCATCGAAGTGCTCCCGCACACCGTCCGGGGAACGCCTGTAGCGGCGAGGCCCCGGGGCGTGCCCCAAGAGCGCGGCGACGTCGACGGAGTACATGAGTCTACGTGCCTCCCGCTCCGCCGCCCGTTCTTGGACTGTGGGAAGGCCGTAGAAGAAGGTTGCGCCGTCGGGATCCCTACGTGCCCGCCGCCGCTGAATAAGGTACTCGTAACCGTCGTCGATGCTGATCGCTGTAGGCCAAAGAGACGCCACATGTGAATCCATGTCGGCGGGCCTGATGCCGTAGCGGCCGACGGGCCGCGTACCCGTAGCAGGAGAGGAGACGGCGGTGGAGACGATCGAATCGGCCATTGGAGTACGCTAGCTGGTTTACGATTTGGTAGCGAGCAAAACGAACGAGGTGATTTTCTTTATATAGGGCGAGGGTCGAGCTACCGGCTTAGTTGACGAGTCGGACTCTGAGTTCGCCTCCCAAAAGGAAACAAGTGCTCCGTGGAGGCAGGCAGAAACCAACTCCGGTTTTGCTAGGAGCAGCCGCTTGACGAGTAGCCCAGCCGTAGGAAACAGAGGTCAAGTTTGGAGGTACAATCCGTGTCCTTGTAAAGTTACGGTAGGTATTACTAGTTAATTCATCTAAAAGAAGTATTACTTGTTACTTAATTAATCCTAGGCAAATGCTCTAAAAGCATGCCCATAGTATGGTTCTGATTGGCCAATGTACAAATTGTCTTTCTTCCTTGTACGTATATATATATATATATATATATATATATATGTCCTCCTAACCTAATTTAGTACTCCCTCCTTCTCAATTTAGGATGCACATATTAGGTTTGGTCAAAGTCAAGCTTTAATTATAAAGTTTGTCCAACTATATATACAAACATATTAACGTTTATAATAACAAATGCATATATATTTCGTGATGATTCTAGCTAATAAGGTTGAGATAATATTGTAGATGTTGCTATAATTTTCTATATATTTAATTAAAGTTTACAAAGTTTAACGTCGATCAAAATTAATATGCATCCTAATTTAGGAGAGAGGGAGTAGGTTTTCTAACTCTCCACTAGGCGTAGGAGATGTAGAGGATTGGTGAGATGTGTTGTACATATTCTATTTTATCCATTTGTGAATTATGATTAATATGATTATGTATGAGAATGAATGTCTATGTGTACCTAATGTTGTTATCTAACTTAAGGGCCCATGTAGCATGATCTTGAGAACTCATAGATGTGAATTTTTTTGCTAGTGAATTGGCGACCCCCGAGTGACACGGCCGATGTCAAAGAGGATATCGTAATATTTAAGGATAAATAAGGAACCACCAAGCTTAAAGCTTTGATCTGGTTTAACCACCTTAGTAGATGCGCTGATCATGGCTTTGGTAATAGGCAAAAGGATCATTGAAGAAAGATGAAATCTATCAAGAGAAGTCTTTCTCTCTTTTGGGTTGCTTGCCTACTCAGATATAAATAGAAAGAATCATATTCACTTATCACATTTGTTTCACTATCACACCATGAACCGAATCTCTCTATGCCTAATCTTTCATCTGCAGAAACTCATTACATTTCCTAATAGCCGTTTACTTTTACACTTTGCTTTATTACACTTTCAATACTCAAAACTCCTATATTAACATTCATCTTTTTACATTTCAATCCTTGCAGTCAATTCACCTAAGTCTTGTAACACCTTGTGTGCAATACAAAAACCGTAGATAAACATCTTACTAAGCTCCTTGTTGAGATACGATATAAAAACCATAAATAATACTTCCACAAAAACATGCATGAATGATCATGTGTTCTTGCAGGCTATCAATCATACTTTTCTTCTGCTACCTAGTTTGGCTGACCGGTCTTCAAAATCACCATCACCCTCCTCTCCTGAAAACCAAAGTCCATCACCTATGTGTTGGGTTCCGTTGCAGAAAAAATTCCTATGACAGAACGATAGAGCTAACATCTATTCTATCGAGATGCAATGCAACAGAGGGATTCGGTGTTCATACCATTGAAGACCGAAAATCCTAACGTTCACAATGAACATTTCTCGATGAAGTTGTACGACAACGCCGACCTCAAGGTCGTGAATAAGTCCAACGATGAAGCGCTCCAAGTATCGCACCTCCGCAGTTCTACACATGTACGGTGTATGGACGTCTCCTAGGCTCCGGTCCAGCAGTGCAGTGGAAGAAGAATATTCGGACCAGTGTCCCAACAGCACGACAACATGAAGTTGGATGAGAATACTTCAATCGTGTGCATGTTCCAAACTCGGAAACACACGTGAGGGAGAGGAGAGGAAGAGAGAACTCAATGGATGAATGAGAAGGGAGGGCCTTTGGGATCTTCATATAGGAGGTAAGGGGAGATACGGGGCCACCATGGGTAGCCGCCGCCCCATCCCTCCCATGTGTCGCCGCTTTCTAGGGTTAGGGGTTGGGGGCACGCCAACCCCACCAGGCCGGTCCCCTCTCTCCTTGGCCCGGTTGGCCCCGTTCAATGGACTGCCATATGGTGGCCCATTTAGGGGTATCCTATTTTATTTTATATTTAATTCATTTAATTAAATAATAAACATAGATATGAGTCTTGAACTATGCTTTGATCCCGGAACTTATTTCGATTCTTCTCCCAAACAATTCCTATTCTCAAACAATACCGAATCAATCCCAAAGCGTTGTATACCCTTAAGTGTGTCACCCTAGGGGTTTGGGAGTGCGTAGACATGATAGAGACGACTCTCCAATCAATAACCACCAGGGGGTACTAAAAAACAATAACGGTCCCTATGCAACCATGAATAAGTTTATCGTTTGAACCTGAACGTTGAATCCTATTCCTTTTTTAATACGATACCTTTGTTTGTCTGAGACTTGATCTTCGGTATCCGTCATACCTTTGTTCTATCTCGTTACCGACAAACACAATTCAACTCGTCATCATAATATCATATCCCTTGAGACCTAGTCACTTGCTTGCAACCGGTGTTGATATGATATTAACGAGTGGGCCCATTGTCGTATCTATCCTTTACAGGAGTGTACAAATTCTGCTATTGACACATACGCCTTAACCTATCCCATTAGCATACCTGAGCATCACCTTTGTAACCACTCTATCACGGTGTAGCCGTTGATGATATCAAGGCAGCTGCAAAGTGATAGTGATTGAATATGGTCTCACGATCTAAGGATTAGGTTACAACATTTCGTGATCATATCGCAATGCTGAACTTTGTGACTTGATCACATTGCAATACCTTGTGGGTGTGAGTCCATCATGTTCACCAACATTACTTCATTATTAATGACTATGAGTCACATGATTAGGAAACATTTATCATCTTATTAATCAATGTACTATATTAATAGGACAGGGTTTTATTTACGTACCACACGTGTATTAATGTTTCCACTTAATACAGTTATAGTATGACATAAAACATTATTATGAACAAACACATATATGATAATGGAAAACAACTTTATTCATTTTCCACTAGGGCACATATCCAACACTATGAGCATTGCCAATGTTACCCCTTGTCAGCGTGTGTGTGGTTCCAAGGGACACGTGTCAAATGTTGAAGGTGCGTGAACATTAAATTCTTGTGCATAAATGATATCCTTAAATATATATACATTTGGATTTTCTTAGAAAATTAGTTAAGCGCTTGCATATTTAACACACCATTACTTCAATTATTGATTTTATCCATGTCATTATCTAAAATTATTGTCCACATTAAACACTGGCATGGAAATGAGATCCTTCCATATCTTTTGAAGGATTATGTTACTACATCGTTGGTCCTTACATTTAAACCAGAACTTCGGTTTTAATGCATGTACAAGTGATACACATATCTTTTGTGACATATGATTAGATCATCCATCAACGCTTCATATCACATATCTTTATCCATATCTTTTTTCGGCGAGTTTAAGTGTGGAAACGAGATCCTTGCATATATTTTTGGTTGGATTATGTCATTAAATAAAAAAATCCTTTGAAATCAATTTTTGCATTAACTTTGTACATGGAGAAGATTTCCATCATATCTTTTTTATTTAGTTTTGATTCTAAAATAAATGAACCTTATTATGACCGATGTCTTCGTGTGCTTCCTTTGAAGTTCTATATATAGAGGATGTGTTTGAAGCAAAATCACATTTGTGTTTTGGATGCTCCATGATGTCGATACTTAGTTTGCTATATCTAGTCCTTCTCACCATTTCAAACCTCACTTACAAAGCTAAATCATGCCAACACTATCCCGCGACTGAGGAGGTAAGTGCAAGCTAGGTTTAAATTATCCTCTAGTTATTCCTCTGATATAAAAAACTAATGGGTGCATAAGATTTGTGTAATTTCAGCGCATCGAGGTAAAATTTTAAGATAAATTATATGCATTTTGAAGCGATACATATTATGATATTTTTGATGTGTCTTGTAGTTTAATTGGACCTTAATAGGTATTTTCATATAGTATGGTGAACAATGGAAAAAAATCATTGAAGATGGTTACTTTGGTATTTTCAGGCATTAATTGGACAAGCCTCTACATCAAAAGGTGTTACCGGTGATGTGTTCTATGTGAGTTCCGCTGTTGAGCCAAAGTCATTGTGCATAAGATATATTTCTTATGAATTGTATGTAAATGGCTAACATATTGTTCACATTGTTTACTAACATAACACAAAAAGTTTATACTTGAATCATTTCTAGTTTACTATGAGTACACATATAAAGTTTTCATTACTAATTTATTAATTTATGTCATCTACAAGTCAAGTGTTATTATATTGTAGATCATAAACGGATACAAATAATATTTGTTTGCCCAAATGTTTGTGGGCCAAATAATAGGGATGGGCCCATATAGATTCCAAAAAGTTCCACGCATATTAATATTTAATTTATGGTGGTATGGATCTTTCTTTGAACATTGAAACATCAGATCCAAAATCAAAGTCGGGTTCGCATCCATGTGGGGTCTGATATAGTTTGATTCTTACAATATTATATCATGAGAACATTGGTTTGAGATATCTATGAAAAAATACCAGAGACGTCACAATATTTCATTGATGACTCTTAACTTTTACCAGCTGAATTTTGTAAAAAAAAAAAGAAGTCGACTACATTGAAGATTATGTGACCAACTTTGAGAAAAATCATATTTGTTGTAGTAGCATTGCTTCTAAAAATACACCAGTTTTGTATTTTTTAACTTTTCCATTTGTGTTATTGTGCAATTATAGTACCAAAAAAAGCATTCAATATATTCAATTAAAAATGAATGGTCTACAACTTTAAAATGAGGTGTATTTTTTTGTGCATATATCAAACTTGGAAAAAAGGTATATTTTTCTGGAACATTCTCATTTTTAAAACGTTCATATTTGATACTCCCTCCAAATCATATTGTTTGTTTTTTTGCTAATATTGATGTATCTAGAAATAAAATGTGTCTAGATACATTCTTGTATTACCGACTATTAATATGGATCGGAGCAAGTACATCATTTGATCTATGGAGAATTAATTTGTTTAACATATTATCTCACTAATCTTTTCAAATTTGCATACAAATTAAATTTTTGGGCAGATACCAGATGCTTAAATATATTTTTCTTGGGATTATGTTATCAATAAATTAAGTGTTTTCATATTTATCTCGAGGACTTATTTACTTCACTATATTTATCTAAAATCATTGTCAACATTAAATACTTGTGTGGAAATTAATCCTTCCAAATAATGTGTTTTGTATTATGTTACTAAATAAATGATTCTAATATTAACTATATCATTTGTGCATGCATATATTTATTATATACATAAACATAAGTTTTTTTTAAGAAACTCATATTGAATATTACTCTCTCTGTTCCTTTTTATAGTGCCTATAGATTTTTGGCACGGAAATTAGCGCAAGAGTATTTTTTACACAAGACACCCTGGCTGAACGATTTGACATCAGACTAAAATTAGGAAAATCGATAACTTCCTAACTTACCATAACAAATCCCACAAATCTGTCTGGTTGACTCTCCATGTATGTGCATCCAGGTTTAATTAAGGAAAGAAAAATATTGCTTCCTAAATATAAGCAATCCTTGGGGCCATGCATTAGGAATCTCAATTAATTGTTTCCTATTTTGTATGGATTTTTTTCATGCATGTCGTGTGGGAGTTGACCGGTGGAGGGGGTAACTGAAAAAAGCCAAATTACAGCCTTATAATGTGAAACAAATGCCAAAAATCTATAGGCACTATAGAAAAAAAACGGAGGGAGTAATATATTTCAAAATAGTTAGTTACATCCATGAAGTTCATTTCTTACATACAAAAGATCTATATATGTATGTTCTTTTCTTGATTGTGATCCATGTATGTATGTATGTATGTATACATACATACATACATACATGTAAGATGTGTTTAAAGAAAAATCAAATTTTATCTTTCGTTACATGATGTTATGACTTAATTTGCTATATTTAGAGATTGTAATTCTCCTTCACAAAATGTAGCATTTGTAAATAATTAATATCTCACGACTCACGAGGTAACTGAAAACTTTGTTGAAATTCTCTCAAGTTGTTACTCTCCTTTTGAACTATAGCCAGTAGAAGATTTGTGTGTTTTCCTTGCATTTTCATGAATTCTAAATTTACGACAACTTAAATGCATTAAGAGAGACAAATTATGTTACTTCACTAGGGTTGTTGATTGTATATTTGTTAAAAGAATCGAAACTTCAATGGAGAAGGGTGGAAATGATTAATTTTTGAGGATGGTTTCTTTCTCTTTTCAGCCATTAATTGGACATGCCCATGCATCAGAAGGTGGTAGCGATTACAATTACTATGTGAGTTTTACTATTATGAATAAAATATTATGAAGAAGACTAATTACTTAACAATTTGGATTAAATGTCTAACATATTTTTCATATTATTTACTGTGAGTCAAGAATAAAGTGATATATATATACTGCATAGGGTTTACAGATATTTCTGTGAAATATGAAATTAAGTCATAAGATTTGAAGCAAGATTATATTAATTAGGAACCTTTGTAACCAATAAATATTAGCCAACTTCTCTTCCATAAAGATATTTTGTTACCCAATATCATGCTACTGCACGACTTATGGGACAACCGCTCAACTGCTAGGAGAAGCCACTTGGTTCCACCAGCTTTTTAGAGTATTTGTGGGTTCATGTACCAATGTTGTGTTTCATTCAAGGATTCGATTGACTCACTCCTAATATTCATGTGTGTTTTCAAGATGAAATTGGTTAATGGACCATCTCATTCTTCATTGATATATAATGCTAAATTACTAATGCGGATTTCTGGCATCTGACCACTTCTGAGGATAACCATATATATGATACACCTCCTAGACTCTCATGGATTCTTGAATCTAAATAACCTTTTAATACATTTTACCTGGCCCTTCAATGGAATAATAATCCACACCTATTTTTTGACACTTTCTTTGTTAATTTATGTATCATCTAAGCGACACACATTTATTATTTTTTTATTCATGTAAGAGAACATGAAAAGTGTGGGGAATGCATACATAATTTATTGGATGCATTAAAGATAAACAATAAGTATTTCTAATAACTAAAAGTTAGATTTTTGACATGTAGTACTTGCAATACTTACATACCTAACTATTTTTTTACCACTTTGCAGGCTGCAGCACATTCATCATTTCCACAAAAGCCCTACAACGAGTACTATGGATTTGTTGCAACGGCAGATGTGTATGGGCACAATATAAGTCGAGGCCAAATAACCGCATCTTCGATTTACGTTTCTAATGGTGGGAATGAAAGCTTCAATTCTATTACCGTTGGCTGGATGGTAAACTAACACTTTATGTCTACATAAATTATTTCTTACATGCAAAAACCATTTATAATTTAAGAAGTTTCAAGATAACATAAATGTCTATGTAAAATTAGCATGACAATAGTTCCTTTTATGAGACTCTGGAAATGATAATTCGGTCTCATTTTTTCAATAAGCATGTGCTATGTTATAGCCAAAACTTTTGTTATACTTTTCAGAGTATCAATAATCATCGCTTTCCGTAATCCACCATACACCTATTGCTTTCTATTTTTACTATCATATATTCCTTCCAAGTTAAAATTATATATCACACTCCCCCTCGTATGTGTCCCATAGATGTAACCAATAACGTTTCCTTGCCATTTTGTGCATCTCACTATTTGCTTCCATCGTTATTGATGCCCAAAAATATTATGTGCATCACATACCTGAAGTTCAGTTATGAAACCTCATCACCAACTACTACTACAGTTTAAATCCATCAATCAATTTATGTGACTATGTTATACTTTTTATATATAAAGGTCGCAATGGACCAAGCTAAAATGTTAGGTAGCTTCCCCCAAATTTCGGTATTTGGACCTAAACCACCATATATATATATATATATATATATATATATATATATATATATATATATATATATATATATATATCTCTCTATATATATATTTAAATATATATAGTGGAGTCGTGAGGCCATGCAGTGCCACAAGATATACATATGTGATGGTAATCCATAACTACCAAACCTAATGGGATCTTAAGATGGTTAGAGGTTGTTCACTACTTCCGTCCATCGTAGAGGGTTGTTCCGGTTATGCTCTTGGATGCTTATGCCCCATAAAACTACACCATACGTTGTCACTTTTGCATGTCTTCAGTCTATCGAAACTGTTCAAATCAGGAGATTATGTCCCAATGACATTTAAACCAAAAAGTTTTCAACATAATCACCATTCTTAGCACCTAGAGGATCATCATTCGATTCCACTTCCATAGTTGAATTCTTCTTAGCATAACTAATCTCAGTGGCTCCCACCTAGAACTATATATGCTTACACCATAACCCATGCACCTTTCCTTCACATTACATGAACACTTTTTAAATAAATTTTCTGTTGGCATGAACACAACAAGTTTATTTGAAGCCAACCTATACTATTGTAAGTTGGTGGCAACAAGAAGTTCCAAGCTATATGATACTTAATACAGTCAACCATTGAAATTAAGGATATGATTATTTAGCATACTACAAATATGCATCCATTTTGCAGTGGTACTTCCACGAATTGCCAACTCTCCAATTGCATGAAGTAAATAATCATTATTTCCAATAACATTCTCGTCTTGGCTAATTTTTGTTTTTTGTGGTTTTATATTGTAGGTTTCACCTGAGATATATGGTGATACACATACTCACTTCTACACTCACTGGACTGTATGAATCCTTATTTCTTTGTTGTATCTAATGTTTTTCTTCCATTTAATTAAATTACTATATTATACTTCTAAATAGAAAGATGGAAATGGAAAGAGTGGGTGCTACAACATGGATTGCCATGGTTTTCAATTAGAACAAGGATCGAAAATAACTCCAGGGGCTATTATAAACAATGCTTCTTCTATTGGTGGGTCCGGTCACACAATTACAATCAAAGTATTTAAGGTATGAAAAATTGTCAATTTATCGAAGTGTTTAAATTTTAACATCTTAGT
The DNA here is from genome assembly GCF_022539505.1 of Lolium rigidum. Taxonomy (NCBI): domain Eukaryota; kingdom Viridiplantae; phylum Streptophyta; class Magnoliopsida; order Poales; family Poaceae; genus Lolium; species Lolium rigidum. Next base: position 29,546 of record NW_025899867.1, read on the forward strand.
TTATATAATACCTTTTTATTTTGTACATAATTTGATTCTTTATGGATCAACCAAAAGGGTAGGGATATTATTTTATTCCGACATATTTTGATAAGCCCAAAAAAAGTATAGGAAGTAGTCACATGGTAGAAAGAATGAGAAAAGTCATAAAATAAAATAAATCATATTTCGTGAACTTCTGGTTTTAAAGAGTATTGACAACAAATATAATTTTGAATTAGTGCATCCTCCGATGCATACAACTTGAGTTAATTATTTTAATATTTACCATGCACTTAGAAAATCAAATGAGTAGTTGGATTAGGTTTGCACTTCCACCGCCTCAAAAGAAAAGTCCCATTCAAATTGGGGAAACATCTTGTTGAGTTAACCAATGTTCACACATTAGTACATGATTTTTGCAGTTTCCATTTGATTGTACTTGGACATGATTTTTGCAAGCTATTGAAATATATTTATAGCCATGGTTATAATTGTACATAGGTGTATACCCATTTATTTATTTTTTACAAAATATAAGGAGTGATAATAGAAATAATGAAGATTTTGTAGTTTTATCTATCAATTTTATTATGTTGTGATTTACTTAGGTTAAAGAATTATTCCAATGATAGTGCAAGTACTAATCGAACACTGACTTGCTTACTTGGGTGAACCTTTCATTGGGGGACTTTGGATAAGGGTAATAGATGGTCCTATTTACTTGAAAGCACTAGGTGCTCGTGTTTCTTCCTCGTGGAAGTACAAAATAGTTATTATACGTAAGAATAACAAAAATCCAGATTCTAAGGACCATAAAAGGAACAACATAATTAATGGAACAAATTTATCTTCCACGTGTGTGCCAAACCTTTTTTGCAGACTTTGTCGGCTCTGTTTTTACCATTTTCCTCAACCATGATGTAAGATGATAAACCCATGCATGCACATTTTCCATAAATAAGTAACTATGTTTTTTTATTTACTTGAATGGTGCAACACCTATTTGATATGAACTTCAACCATTATTTTTTGCACATATTGTTAGAATAACAAGTTTTCTTGCATCTCATTAGTCAATAATGTTTATGTTGATAACAGGAGAAGTCTAGTGGAAAATGGTGGTTGTATTGTGGCATTAATGGTGCCACTCCAACAGCAGTGGGGCACTATCCTGCAAACTTATTTACAACATTAGCTGCAAAAGCAAGTTCCATTGGTTTTGGTGGAGAAACATATGCTAAAAGAGGTCTAACAACTCCTTCAATGGGAAATGGATCGCTTCCATCAAAATATGCTGCATCATTTTCCAACCTTCAGTTTGTTGATCAGGATGGTCAAGCCAGTCTTATAAAATCAGACTTACCAGTTATTGCAAAAACTCCTAAATGTTATTATGTGTCGCCAATAATTGGTGCCAAGTTTTTCTATGGTGGCCCAGGCTGCTTTTAGCTACATGGGAAAACTATATGATAAGTTTATGGTGGGATCACAAATATAATAAATCTGTGATGTTTTGTTTAGTTCATTTTGAACATTGAAAAATGTGATCTTGAGCTACATGGGAATAGTATCACTCAACTAAATAGGAATACAAGTCATTGGTTGTAATGCACATTATCTTCTTGTCAAATTTATTAATTCTGGTATGGTGCTAATGAAACCTAATGAATCATAATATTGTGGCAGCTGATCAAATTGTTAGCACATGAATTATGTTCTTTCATTGGGATCAATACTTAGTATTGTATGAAGTAGTAACAAAACATAAAGTTGTTACAAGTACTTCACACTAGTAAAAAATCCATTCTCCTTGTTTGGCATTTAAACCCCGGTTAGTCTCCTGTCACGATGTTCTTCTGTCACTGACAGGTGCCAAACACATCAGAGGAAATGTCAGTTTCTGACGGGCTTCATTTCCATCCCTCACAGTGAAGCCTTCGTGGGTGCATGAGAGGACATCTTTGTGTGGTTAGCAAGGTCCCGAGACATACGTGCAATCTCCAGATAGGTTATGTATACATATAAGTTGTCTTGAAATGTGCCGACACAACGGTTCAGGGTAGTTATTTAAGGATCATTTTTTAGAAATTACCTGAGAGTACTAGAGGGGCGCACTACTATAGAACAACGCTAAGGACACCCCCTATGAAACTCTAGCGATATAAGGCTACGGTTAAAAGAATTTACTCTCGGTCATAGGGGGTATTTTTCCTGGAACCGCTCGGGTCGTCCCCCTCCAGGACGACTTGGGGCGGAAACCCTAGCCGCCGCCGCCGTCCTCCCCTCCCCCTCCCTCCCTCCTCGTCGTCCCCGGAGGCTGTCGCCGGCGAAGCCTCGCGCGGCCGATGATGGGGGCGGCGCGCGGGGCTCCTCGCATGATCCCCCGGTGCGGCGGATGGAGGCTAGCCTCCGCACGAGGGGGATAGCCCCGGCCCGTGGAGGATGTTGGCAGCGCGGCCCCTAGCCGGGCGGGCGGTGATGGCTGCGGCGGCGTGGCCATGATCTGGTGGCGCGGACTCTCCTCTTCCTCGCCGCGGCCTCATCGGCCGGGCGGTGTTGGGGGCGGTGGCGCAGACCCGGAACCTGGCGGCGCGTTCCTCTCCTTCCGTCCTAGCCTCGGCATCGCCGGGCCAGCGGTGATGGAGACGGATCTCGCACTGCTCCTCCTCAAGGTTTGGGACCACGGCACCAAGGGCGGCGGCCCTAGATGGCGGTGACACCGTCGACCTGGTGGCAGGTGGTGGGCGTCTGGTGCCACTGCCCGTGGCACCGCAGTGGTGGTCTTCTCTCTCGCCAGAGGAGATCGGCTAGTTGTGTGGCTAGCCGTGGTGGATCTCGCGATCCGTCGCCTAGCCCCCGATGGCGAGGCGCAGCTGCCGGTGAAAGCCGGCCGGACTTCGATCATGGCGGATGATGGCGGCGTGCTTCGTCGTTACCTTGTTGAAGGCATTATCTCTGCAGCCTACGTTTCTTCGCCTGGGCTACTCCGGGGGAAATCCTAGACCCGGGTCTCCTGGATCGGACGATGGCGGCGCGCAACGCCGTTATCCCTGTTGGGGGCATCGTTTTTGGAGCAGACAACGGATGGCGGTGGGGTGCTGAGGTGGAGCGGTGTGCTTTCGCTGTGTCGGCGTCGTCGAGTCGCCGCGGCATGGTGCAGTTGTGTCTCGGGACGGATGCAGTGTGATGGACTCGCGCAGGATGGTGGAGTCGTCTGGTGCCGTGGCGGCATCGATGGCAGGCCTGACATGGTCGATGCGATGATCTCTCTTGAAGATGGAGTCGAGGAAGACGGCGGTAGCAACTTCTATGGCGTAGGCGTTGGCGTATGCTGGGAGTCTGCTTGACTGGATGTGCTTCCCATCTGCTATTGGGCGGCCTGGGAAGGCATTTGGTTTTTGGTTGATGCGACTTGGTGAATTGTCACCCCCCCTTCATCCCTCTGTAGGTTCAGCAAGGTGGCTTCGAGTTTGATCTTTTGTATTGCTCTTGTAAGGTGTTGTGAATAATCTAATTAAAAGCCGTGTGCATCCCTTGGATGCAGAAGCTGGGGCGATATTTCCCCCATTTTGAAAAAAAAAAATCTCTAGCCAACATTTTCACAATTATACGATCCGTACTACAGCGACCTCCCAACTTGGAGAGAATATTATACTCCCTCTTATTCATATTAGTGGACTCTAATATAGATGTATCTAGATATATTTTAGTGCTAGATACATTCATATTAATGGTAAGTAATATGAATCGGAGGAAGTACTAGTATTAAAAAGAGAGTTGCAATGCGACTACTGCGAGGCTTTTAATGTACCGAGGCTTTTAATGTACCAACGAAGTCCCCCAAGAAGGATGAGCAAGACATGGTTTCCATGCATGTATCTCAAGCCAAATAACTTGATTTTAAGTTGTAACATCTAAAGTATAGCCTATACGAGGACTGGCCACAAAGGAACTATGAGTTTAACAACTTGCACAGGTTTATAAATGTGGGCTAGTGTATGTAACATGATTAAAAGAAATACATTTAACTTGTTGTACAAATCAAGTTGTTGTTTTCTAGTACTATGATTTTCTGAGAGGATACTTATTTATCTGCTGGGAGTCACTATCTGTTGAGTGTCCATTCCATTGTTCTGAATTCTGAACAGTGATGGCTGCAGATATTGCATATCTGAAGATGCAGACACGCGTTCCCATTTTTAGAAATCTAAATTTTACCTTTTAAGACAGTTTAATAGTTTCCTTTGGCGTCCATCAAAATGTCGCTGCCCCTCCAAAACAATAATCATTCATACGATGATCCAATGGTTTTACAATCGAAAACATCCCTATGGTGTACCTTGAGGAAAAAACAATCAGCACGGAATACAGCTTTAACTCAGAATTGGCAAACGAAGTTGCAACTGAAGTGGCAAACGAAGCTGATAATCAGGCATAAGACAAAGATGATCTAACTATTACATAGGAGGACGGTGCATTGGCAGGCGCAGACCTTTGCTCTGCCGGCTCCGTCGAGCGAGCGTCGATGTCCGGTTCCCTGTGGTGGCATGGACCATCACCACCAGGGTGTCTCGTCTCTCTCTGTGTCCATCTCCTCCTCCTCCTTCTCCTCGAGGTCAAGCTCGGCCGGCAGCGCGAAGCGGCACAGCGGGCAGAGCCTGCTGACCCTGAGCCACTTGACGATGCAGCCCTCGTGGAAGCCGTGGGAGCTGGGGCAGGTCATCTTCACCACCACCTCGCCCTCCTCGAAGCTGTCGAGACACACCGCGCAGCCCTCCTCCCTCACCTCGCCCGGCGTCGCCATCGGCAGCCTCACGATCTCCGCTTCCGACGCCGGGACGGCGCCGAAACGGCCGGTGCCGTATGGGTCGTCGTCTTGGTAGTCGACGTCGTCGTCTTCGTCGTCGTCTCTGGTACCGGTAAGCGGTACAGCGCCTCCGACGATCCAGGTAAGGAGACCGTACTCACTGATGTAGAGCTCCTCCGTAACACCGTTCCGGACGCGGCGACTTCGGATGCGGTTCGCCGGGGCTTGGCGGCGAAGCCCAGCAGTATCGCCGTAGCCGGAGGTCGTGCTGCCGGGAGACGCGCGTGCCAGCACGACGCCGCCGTTCATCTCGGGAGCGCTGGGGTCGTACTCGCCCTCCTCCATATCCATGGCAGACTGGCAAGGTGAGGAGACGGTGGTGGAGAAGATCCAATCGGCTGGCGGAGCGCGTAGGCAGATGAGTTCACGAATTGGTTTGGAGTTGCGGAATTTGTAGAACGAGTCGAGCCACGAAGTTAGTGGCTGACTCCATCGGACTCCGAGTTCTGCTCAGAGTCGGGCTCCGGGACACCTCGGAAAAGGAAAGAAGTGAAATACTTGTAGAGTTGGTTGGGAACGACACGTTTGCGTGGATGCGCTCGGCCGATCGAGACTTTTCCTAGTTCTCAGTCAGTCATGTCATGCACCTTTTTTTATGGATCGAAGCCTTTCTTGGTTTGATTTCTTTCATGCGAATTTGAAACCTACTAAAAAAACTAAAATCCCAGTTACAAGTTAAAATAGGAAAATCAAATTAAAAATAGTTTATGTAAAGTAAAGTTCAAAATCGCAGACATATATGTGCAATTACATAGCTAAAAACAAACAACTACAAGTTAACTTGGAAAAATCAAAAAGTTTGTATATAAAGTTCAAAATTGCAGCGAATGTGTAATTACACATAGGTGCACAATTACACATATGCGTAGTTGAAATTGCATATCAAAAGATTCATATGTAAATTGCGTAGTTGAAATTGATCGAAGCCTACATATACAAAACCGCACACATATGATCAATTGCATTTGAAAAAAGGCCCGCCATCAACCACTTCTAAAAAATAGGCCTTTACAAAACTGGCAAGATCTACCAGGAGAAATCGCACGTATCTTTAGGTCGTACATTTAACCAACTTAATAAGATATGTATTAGGAAACATATATCATTAGAAAATTCAGAGTTTCTACTTTCCAATGACATAATACTTATGTTGCACAATTTATATTGTGTTAGTCAAATTATCGATCTATGGATACGTGTAGGCCCTATAAATCGGGACGGATCGTGTACACAAAAGTGTGCTTCTTCCCTCTCAAAAAAATTAGCTTGATTTTTTTCCTAAAAGTAAAATTAGCGTGATTAGTGACATATGACCGGACGATTAATAAATAACCGAGAGTTCCAAGAACTAGCAAAAAAAAAAAGGAAGAGAGGAGAAATGTGGCACCGTCCACTTTACACTGTCCGAAATAAATAAGCTTACAACAACAAAACAAAATACTACAACATACTAAAACACTGACTTGGTTTCTTTTCCAATCTAGCAGCCCATTAAATTTAAATTGAAATGACCGAATTGACAAAAGTTGAGTTTCATCAATGGCAGCAATATTTCCACGGCAAATCAACAGTCAGAAATAATAATGACCAATACTTTACATGTACTAACCCACATACGCCCGTGCAAGATGCTATACGCATACTTCATATTTGTCCAATCCTCGTATAGGAGAATATTCAGAAATAATAATGCCAAAACACTTTCGATGTTACAACTTGGAAATCAATAACTATTTAGCCTGAGATATATGACTTACTACAACTTAGTCATCAAAAATAATTTGCGGTGAGAATATGCCATCTCTAATTCGCCCAGCGACCATGTCTTGCTCATCCTTCTTGGGGAATTTTGATGGTACATCAAAAGCATCACAGTAGTCGCATTGCTCCTCCCTTTTCAAGACTATCTTCTCCAAGTTGGGAGATCGCTGCAGAATAGATCTTATAAATGCAAACTGTTCTTCTAGTGACTTAAAGCCAACAAATTCTAGTTCTTTCAAATGCAAGTTCTTGGAGTCCTGGAAGTCCATCTCCCAATGAGGACTCCTTCTTTCAGAGAAGGACCCCTCTCGGTCGTCATCCGCATCACATGGATGTTCCCACACCTGCAAAACTTGTGAAAAACAAAAGCTCTAAGTGTGGGGAGAAAAGAAAGATGACATAATTTAGGAGGAAAAGAGTGACAACTGCATCACCTCAATCTGTAACACCTCGAGAGAAGGTGCAGCCACGAGAAAGGCTGATGTCCACGAAATGTCAAATTCGACAAAGATACCACGCACACACAGCTCCCTTAACTTGCTGAAAGCTGTGCAGAGTTGCTTCATTTCAGGTAATACCCAAAGCTGATCAGAAAATAAACAAATAAAAATTCATCATTTGCAAGAAGAGAGATGAGGTTCTCGAAGAATTTACAGCTATGGTTATTCCCTATGATGTAACTATGATAGTTGTGTCAACATAACGAATACAACAAAATCTGACCACTTGGCGAAAATAAGCTAAAACTTACTTTTTCTCCTTGGAAATCCAATGTGAGAGTATGTATGCTTGTGGTTCCGTGTAGAAGCTCACTTAGTTTAAATGCATTTTGATCGCATATTGCACCACATGAGAGTTCTAATTCCTCAAGAGACGGGACAGAGCCAAAAGCTAAGGGGACACCTTCAGATACCCAAACATCCCAGCTGAGCTTCTCCAGTTTTGGAAGGCAGGCCACCTCAAGTCTCCCAAAGCGACACTTGATGAGTTCTAGGAAGCAGAGTTTTGAGCTTGGTGCATCAATCTTAAACAGAGACCAGAAACCAGTATCACACTGATAGAGGCTTAGATGCTTCAGTTCCTTGCAGCATTCAAACAGGACATGATGCATGTCCAAGTTTCCAAAGTTTACATTTTGTAGGGAGAGCCATGTGAGGCAGTGGGGCACACTTGGGTAGGTACTGAAAAAACTATCCATTTCTTTGGCACGCTGTAACATATTCTCATCAGTACAGTCGCGGGGATCTGTCTTGTCAAGAACAGCGAGCTCAAAATCTTTCAATAGACCACCATCAACTGCATCACGTACCAATGAGCCAATTTCACACATGAACGTGTTGATCAAGTAGAGCCTAAGATCCAGATTTAAGATGGCGGATTCTCTGCGTTGATTAGCCAAGAAACTCCTGGTGGCTTTGGTCAAAGACACCATAGCTTGATCTATATGATTTTCCTCAACAGGTTCAGGGCATGGATCTGGTAGGAAATCCTTGATATCGATGGTGAGTTCAGGCAGCAACCAGGGCAGATGCTTCCACCGTGTAGAGAGCACACTTGTCCTTTGTAACATCCCAGAAAATCTAAAACAAAATAAACAAATTCCCTAGTTCCAAATTTTGGAACCAACAAAAACTTTTATGAAATTAAGATTGATACATAATAATCTTGCATAATTCCTGTGCTATTGCCATGATTGCTTGCTATGAGTATTTGAAATAATCTTAAACCCTAAAGACTCACCCCTCTTCCCATCATTCTAGTGAAAATAAAATAAAAGGAAATTAAATAAGAAAAAGGCATATGTGCCTATGGCTATAATTATAAATCCTTACCCTCGACTTTTCCATTTTTTTTTAGAGGATTGGAAATGCTTCATAAACCTTATATAGTACTTCTTCAAGTATTTCCAAGTTGAAACTAAAGAAAATAAAAAGAAACTAAAGATGCCATAGAGGCATATGAGAGTAAATAGTAAATAAAGAAATTTAAGAAAATTAACCCTAGGACTTGTTGTGAATGGTTGGATCACCTCCATATATCATTTCAACATTCAACAAAACCAATTGGGTCAAACCAAGTCAAATTAAAAATAAAATACCACATATGCATAAAAGCATATGTGACACATAGGCATTTCACCAAACATTGACCTAGGTCTTTAAACCTTGACCAAATGGTATGAAACCATCTCTAAACCTAATATAACACTAAATGGACCCTAGCCCATGCCCAAGTGAAGCAAGATCAACCACTTACAAGTTTAGTAAAATTTGACACCTCATCTCTTATGTATTAAGGCCAAAATTGCAAATCTTTGAACAAGACCCTTTGATTTAGTTTCAATGCTCTTAAAATGTTTCTACACTCATAAGAACCACATTAGAGTCAACCAAAGTCAAATCCAATAGAGAGAATTCAAATGGTGAAGAATTTCCATTTTTACTCACATACACCATATGCCAAAATGCAAATCCTTCACCAAGGCCATAATTGCTTGCTTCCTTGCTTCTAAAATACTTCAATATGATAAACTAACACAATTGCATCATTGGATCAAGAATCAAATAAAGGGAAATCAAATAGGGAGAAGATTTCCAAATTTCACTCACATACATATTATGCCAAATTGCAAAACCTCAACCAAGGCCACCATTGCTTGATCTCTTGCTTGTAGAATGTTCATATATGATAAATAAACACATTTGCATCAAAGAAACCCAAAATTGAATCAAAGAAAATCTCAAACTCAACATACATGTGATAATGGTCATATGACCCATTTATAAAATCTTCCCCACTTTACCCCCCGTATTTCTCAAATACTAAACTAAACTTTGTCAACCATGACCATGTCATCCAAGACCATGTCAAGGTCAACAACTTTCATGTTGACCATCTCTGCTAATGTTGACTAGGTTGACCAGAAAGACAGGGACAAGTGGAGACTTTGAATCTATGTGAAGATCCTACCAAATTTGAAATCTCACAAACCTTAACCAAATCCACCACCACCACCACCATTCAATCATTTTATTTATATAAGTGAGCTCCACCAAAAAGAATTACAAAAATCCAAATAAAATTTCATGCGGCCATTTTCACAAACACATGGCGGGCATTGTTCCGCATTTTCAATACATGCTATTAACCTCTCGGACTTTTGCCTAAATCACTTTCTATCCCCGATCATTGTGCTACCGGTACCCTCTCTCGCATCATCCTATGCCCCGCAGCCCCGCAAAAGGTGAAGCCAATGAGCAAAAACTCCACCATGCCGGCCATGATGGACATGCTCATGCTCAACCCTACCCCGGCCCTCTCCTCTCTACGTAACCTTGCCAAACTAGCTCCCTCTCTCTCGCCGAGCACACTAGACATCGTCCCGGGTTAAAGAGAACACGACAACGCCCCGGACACGCGTGATCACCACGACCGGCCACGCCGGAGCGTGCACCGGCAGCACTCCGGACGCGCCGAGACGCCACCGTGCCCGGACGCGCTCGTCCATCCCTCCCTCTCTTCTCGTGCACCCGCGCCCTACACCGCACCCGAACCATGCTAGACAACCAACTAGGCTCGCGGGAACCATCTAGCCGTCGCCATGATCGCCGACCTGCCGCGCCGGCATCGCGCGTACACCATCTGTCGCCAGGACGCCACAGGCCATCATTTGGCTCGCCATCAAGCGCGCTAGCATCGTCTAGCCGTCGCCTACACGACGCGCATCCTAGCTCGCCTCTTCGCACGCCGTAGACGCCGCGCCATGATCGACCCTTCACAAGCACACCACGGCCACCATGCGACCCTATAAAAGGAGATGATCGGCGCCTTCTCCCCGCATCCCATCCACTCCTCTCTTCTCACCGATCATTCCCCACCAATCAATTTCACTAGAACTCGCCGGAGTCGCCCCAATTCGAAGCTCGGAGCCGCCGGAGCCCGCAGATCCTCGCCATCGATCCCCGCCTCCCCAAGCTCCGCCACCTGTACCGAGAGCCTCTACCACCTTGCCAACGTCGCCTCGACCCTCGCCATCGACCGCCGGCGGCCTACAGCTCCCACCGACCCCCTTGGTACGCCGCCAGCACGCCGGCATCTCGTCGGAGACGACGAAGCCTCTCGGCCGTTCGATCAGGTTCTGATCTAACGGATCCTATCGCTCGTACCGTTTCGCTGTTTTAACAGCCACTGACAGTGGCCCCTCACATGTCGGCCGGCCCGCTGCGTGGTGAACGTGAGTTGGGCCGGCCCAGTTCGTTTATTCGGTTTAGCCCGTTAGAATTTTCCCGCGTGGCCCATTAATTCAAATTCGATTTAATCCATTTAGTTCAAATTCAATACTCGGTGCCAACTTCAAATTTAAATAGTTTAAAATCTACTCGAACCAAATTTAGCAAATTTTATATATTTGAAAAGCTCATGAAATTATCTAAATAATGGCACTGGCCTCATGTCCAAATTCGAAACTAAATTTAAATGATAAAAATAACAAGGCAGGGACTTTTCGACTTCAAATAAATATTAGAAATTATCTATAAATGATTTTGAGTTGATTCCAACTCTAATAAATCACAATTGATGTCCTCTAATTGATTATGCAATAATATAGACAGGTTGTTTGTATGATCATGGACTAGATCAAAATATTGGCTATGTAGTCCATACTAGTCCATTTAAACTATAGCAAATTTTAGGATTTTAAATCTATGAGGTGTAGCACCTCATTTAAATCATTCTCACCAGTGATATGAAGTAATGTGTTGACCTTTAAATACTTAGTCTCATACTTGCTCACTTGTAGAATTTAAATCAACATAGTATTTAAATTGCACTAGTTATTTAAATCACATGAGATGATGAATCTCATTTAAATCACTTTTCTCAAATAATAAGTGTGAAGTGTTGACCTTGGTCAACATGGGATCATCCCTGGTTATTTTAAGAATATTAAATCACCTCAATAATAGTCCTTTAAAATTAGTTACAATTATGTGTTAACTCATATGAGAGATATTCCTCTCATTTAAATCTTGTTCTAAAGTAATTCAACATGAGGTAGTAATCATAGTCTATATAACCTCATATTGAATTATTTGGTGGCATCAAATCACTACCATGTTAGTATTAAATTACATGAGGTATGGAACCTCATTTAAATCATTTTCCCAAATGATAAGTATGAAGAGGTTGACTTTAGTCAACCTAGGTCATATTTTATTCATAAGAGAAATTAAATCTTAAGAAGATTCAATGAGAGGAAATTATTTTCTCACAAACTAAAGAGAAAACCTAACTCCATTTTCAATGAGAGGAAATTATTTTCCTATTACTAAATAAGGAAACCCTAGTATAATCTTGTGATAAATGTTAAGTAGTAATGCTAGATCATTGTGTGAGCCATTAAGGCTAATTAGGATTACTTAAGTGTTGTTTGGTGATTGTATCCTCGTATTCGTGTATAGACGCTAGTACCGGAGACTATCAAGAGGAGGAGGTATTCTACCAAGAGGAAGAAGAAGAAAACTTTGATCACATCACCACTCAAGGCAAGCTAATATTCTTGCAAGATACCCTAAGGCAAAGCTCTACAAGAGCAAGGCCTCATCCCCCTTTTATTTATGCTTAATGATCCTATCCCAAGTTTTTACCTTACAAGTTTTTGACTTTGGTTTATCAAAGCTTACTTTTTGATTCATGATTCACTTGGTTTAGATATAGATTAGAACAAGAGTATCAAACTTAGCCTAGAGCAATACAAGTTGCTTAGCACCCCTCATGACTAGTTGCTAGTGCTAAACAAATAAAATTGACTACTCTAGATGGGATCATGTGAAATGAAATGACTTTGAAAACCTTGGAATGATGATTCATTCTATTGAAAGATTTTGAAGGTGAATATGACTTGTGAATGACTTGGTGAATTTTACGAAAACCGATGGTTGGGTTCGGATGCGATACCATTCCAATTTTGAAAGTACCCCCACAATACCCAATATGGGTAAGGGCTTAACTAGAAATTTATGTGCTTTAGTATGGGTTCCCTCTAAACAAGCGTCATCGGGGTTAGGCCGAAGGCTGCCTCCACAACAAACAAAACGATGCGATATGACGTGGAATGAGGTGAATGTCCGGCCCAAGCCCCGTGCGGTTCCCGGGTTGATCGCGGTTTTCACCGGGAGGCCAAGCTCATGGGGAGAGGTGCCTATACTAGAGTATGTAAGTGAAAGGTTATGGTTGGTAGTCCGCATACGGAGTATGATAAATCGTGGCCGCTTAACCCTGACGGATTATTGCAAATATTGTGGCACAAGTGTACGACCTCTGCAGAGTGTAGAACTATTCGAATAGCCGTGTCCACGGTTATGGACGGTTGGAAAGGCCATACTGTTCCGTCATCAGACCATTTTCAAAACTGTGACATATGACTTGGGACTTGAATTTGAAAGGTGAATGGTGACTTTGAATTGAATCACAACAGAGTTGTGGGAATGACACTAATGTTCCCACTTGAGTTAGTTTAGCAAATGAAGAGTCTTTTCTAAATGTTTATGAAATAAACTTGGCTTTATGCAAATAAACCTAGAGCTTAGTATCCCCTTACTATAATTGATGGTGCTTACACTAGTATTAGTTTGCGAGTACTTTAAAGTACTCATGGCTTTGTCCCCGGCTATTCAAATGGCCGGACTATGAAGGTGAACAAGCAGTACGAGGAAGGTGGACGAGCAGGACGTCTACGACAACTAGGACCGCTCCCGACGTCAAGCGTTGGCCTCGTGGATTAGATAGCCACTACTACTTCGCTTCCGCTATTTGTGATGTTCGTTGATCGATAGATCAACTACTATTGTAATATTGGATCATGTGATCTACCTTTGTAAGACGATTATGTGTTGTAATAAATGATGACTCTATGATATTCAACTATTATGTCTCGCAACAACACTATTCCTGGGATTGCGATGTATGGCATAATAGGCATCTGGACTTAAAAATCCGGGTGTTGACAAGTTGGTATCAGAGCCATTGTTTGACCTTAGGAGACCCTAGTTAGAATGGACGTCCGAAAAACTTAGTTTCAAAACAAAGGAAGTGACTATTTCTGAAAACTTATTCTCACCCTTATCTTAAGATCTTTTCAAAAGAATAAATCTATGCTCTACTTTTCATTGTAATGGTACATAAAATTTTGCACACTTGAACACTTCATTAACTTACTTATCCTCATTGCTCACAGATGGAGTACCAATGGGAGTTCTATCAGCTTGGTCGCGGAGGAGACCTGACGTTCGAAAAAGATTTGAAGCAACTAGTGGAATACCTAGGCCACCCGTATCCCGAGTTCTTCGGAATACCCCTCAAAAACCACTCCGGAGGACCACCTCGGTGGGACGTTTCCACTGATCTCCGAAGAAAGCCTGGAGCCCCGGTATGGGAAACCATCTGGTTTTCTGTAACGGGAAACACTTGGAAGGAAGGACTCGTCAGAGCTATGCAAGAATCAATCTTCCGTCTGTGCGGACAAAATGAGAACAAGATCTGGAACACTCGCTTCATCTACTACCCAAGACATGACTCCATGGGAAGACCAATGACCATGCCACCGCCCACGGAGATGAACCCCTATGTAGCACACCAGGACTTCAGGAGGTACAAAACCCGCAGGGATTTGGACAACGCCCTCGCCTCTCGCTAAGCACATTACCCGTGAAGACGAAGAATTCCACCTGGAAGAGTAGTATCACCCCAGCACTTAAGTAGGTGTGAGTTGTATCAGGATCCCCTTGTATCGTAGAGCGATGAATGGTTCTTCAAACCAACGGTGTGTTAGCTTTGTAATATGTGATGCTTGGTATGAATGAAAAAGTGTTGTCGGTTTTACCCCTGCAACACTACTCAAAATTTTAAGTTATGAATTTTTTTTTAATTTACCAAAACAAACCCTAGAAATTTCCCTCTTATCTTATCATATACCTCAATGTTCAGATGGCCCCACCAACCCGCAACGCCACCCAGGATGCCATGATGCAACTGTTGCAGACAATGATGGCAGACCGAGAAGTCGAGAGAGCTGAACGCCAAGCCAACATCGCTGCGCTACAACAGATCGCTCAGAACAACAATGGCCATGGAAACCACGACCACCCAGGGTCAAAACTGAAGAACTTTCAGAACACCAACCCACCGATGTTCAATAAGACTGAAGAGCCCCTAGATGCTGATGACTGGCTCCAGACCATGGAGAACAACCTTGAAGTTGCGGGAGTTGAAGCCGCAGAAAAAGTATTGTTCGCCACCCACTACCCGTCGGGACCTCGCCGTAGCCTGGTGGACAAGTGCCCGTGCAATGAATGCGGGACAGATGATGACATGGGAAGACTTCAAGCTGAAATTCAGCAAGTACCATGTGCCCCAAGGACTGATCAAGAAGATGAGAGACGAGTTCCGTGAACTCAAACAAGGAAGGATGTCCGTGGTGGAATACCGCGACAGGTTTCTCACTCTGTCAAGGTACGCCCCGGATGAGACCGACACCAACGAGAAGAGGAAGGAAAGATTCCTGAACGGACTGCACGACGAGATGCAAACTGTGTTAGTAAATATTCCGTTCGCTGACTTGGAGGCCCTGGTAGACTCAGCCATACAGATGGAAGGAAAGCTGCATCAGGCCAATGAGAACCGCAAGCGCAGAATGATGAACCAGAGTGGAACCCACCATACCCAGAAGCACCGCAATAACTCCTCTGGAGGATTCACCCCCAGAAACAACAAGCCCCCTGCTCAGACTTATCGCCCCAGCTACACCCACAACAACGGAGGACCCCCGAAGCCCGGAGGTAACAACAACAACAGCCACCACAACAACATCAACCCCAACAGCAACAGCAACAATGGGAACAACAACAACACCAACACTGGCCCGAGGACTGGAAGCAATGCCATCCCCGTCACCCCGAAGGACAAATCAACGGTAAAATGCTACGAGTGTGGAGTTGTGGGCCACTTTTCCAATGAGTGCCCCAAGAAGCTGGCCAAGATTGCCGCCAACACCGCTGCACCTGCTCAGCAACAACGTCGCTTCGCCGGTAGAAGGAACCAGAACAACAACAACGGTCGTCTATACCACATGACTGCCAATGAAGCTCAGGAAGCACCCCAGACCCTGCCAAGTATGTCTTCCTGTTAATAAAATGCTCAATCTCTCTTAGGAACCTAACTTTTCTTAAAATCTCGGGACGAGATTTGTTTAAGGGGGAAGGGTTTGTAACATCCCAGAAAATCTAAAACAAAATAAACAAATTCCCTAGTTCCAAATTTTGGAACCAACAAAAACTTTTATGAAATTAAGATTGATACATAATAATCTTGCATAATTCCTGTGCTATTGCCATGATTGCTTGCTATGAGTATTTGAAATAATCTTAAACCCTAAAGACTCACCCCTCTTCCCATCATTCTAGTGAAAATAAAATAAAAGGAAATTAAATAAGAAAAAGGCATATGTGCCTATGGCTATAATTATAAATCCTTACCCTCGACTTTTCCATTTTTTTTTAGAGGATTGGAAATGCTTCATAAACCTTATATAGTACTTCTTCAAGTATTTCCAAGTTGAAACTAAAGAAAATAAAAAGAAACTAAAGATGCCATAGAGGCATATGAGAGTAAATAGTAAATAAAGAAATTTAAGAAAATTAACCCTAGGACTTGTTGTGAATGGTTGGATCACCTCCATATATCATTTCAACATTCAACAAAACCAATTGGGTCAAACCAAGTCAAATTAAAAATAAAATACCACATATGCATAAAAGCATATGTGACACATAGGCATTTCACCAAACATTGACCTAGGTCTTTAAACCTTGACCAAATGGTATGAAACCATCTCTAAACCTAATATAACACTAAATGGACCCTAGCCCATGCCCAAGTGAAGCAAGATCAACCACTTACAAGTTTAGTAAAATTTGACACCTCATCTCTTATGTATTAAGGCCAAAATTGCAAATCTTTGAACAAGACCCTTTGATTTAGTTTCAATGCTCTTAAAATGTTTCTACACTCATAAGAACCACATTAGAGTCAACCAAAGTCAAATCCAATAGAGAGAATTCAAATGGTGAAGAATTTCCATTTTTACTCACATACACCATATGCCAAAATGCAAATCCTTCACCAAGGCCATAATTGCTTGCTTCCTTGCTTCTAAAATACTTCAATATGATAAACTAACACAATTGCATCATTGGATCAAGAATCAAATAAAGGGAAATCAAATAGGGAGAAGATTTCCAAATTTCACTCACATACATATTATGCCAAATTGCAAAACCTCAACCAAGGCCACCATTGCTTGATCTCTTGCTTGTAGAATGTTCATATATGATAAATAAACACATTTGCATCAAAGAAACCCAAAATTGAATCAAAGAAAATCTCAAACTCAACATACATGTGATAATGGTCATATGACCCATTTATAAAATCTTCCCCACTTTACCCCCCTGTATTTCTCAAATACTAAACTAAACTTTGTCAACCATGACCATGTCATCCAAGACCATGTCAAGGTCAACAACTTTCATGTTGACCATCTCTCGCTAATGTTGACTAGGTTGACCGGAAAGACAGGGACAAGTGGAGACTTTGAATCTATGTGAAGATCCTACCAAATTTGAAATCTCACAAACCTTAACCAAATCCACCACCACCACCACCATTCAATCATTTTATTTATATAAGTGAGCTCCACCAAAAAGAATTACAAAAATCCAAATAAAATTTCATGCGGCCATTTTCACAAACACATGGCGGGCATTGTTCCGCATTTTCAATACATGCTATTAACCTCTGGACTTTTGCCTAAATCACTTTCTATCCCCGATCATTGTGCTACCGGTACCCTCTCCGCATCATCCTATGCCCTGCAGCCCCGCAAAAGGTGAAGCCAATGAGCAAAAACTCCACCATGCCGGCCATGATGGACATGCTCATGCTCAACCCTACCCCGGCCCTCTCCTCTCTACGTAACCTTGCCAAACTAGCTCCCCTCTCTCTGCCGAGCACACTAGACATCGTCCCAGGTTAAAGAGAACACGACAACGCCACGGACACGCGTGATCACCACGACCGGCCACGCCGGAGCGTGCACCAGCAGCACCTCGGACGCGCCAGGACGCCACCGTGCCCGGACGCGCTCGTCCATCCCTCCCTCTCTTCTCGTGCACCCGCGCCCTACACCGCACCCGAACCATGCTAGACAACCAACTAGGCTCGCGGGAACCATCTAGCCGTCGCCATGATCGCCGACCCGCCGCGCCGGTACCGCGCGTACACCACTCGTCGCCGGGACGCCACAGGCCATCATTTGGCTCGCCATCAAGCGCGCTAGCATCGTCTAGCCGTCGCCTACACGACGCGCATCCTAGCTCGCCTCTTCGCACGCCGTAGACGCCGCGCCATGATCGACCCTTCACAAGCACACCACGGCCACCATGCGACCCTATAAAAGGAGATGATCGGCGCCTTCTCCCCGCATCCCATCCACTCCTCTCTTCTCACCGATCATTCCCCACCAATCAATTTCACTAGAACTCGCCGGAGTCGCCCCAATTCGAAGCTCGGAGCCGCCGGAGCCCGCAGATCCTCGCCATCGATCCCCGCCTCCCCAAGCTCCGCCACTGTACCAGGAGCCTCTACCACCTTGCCAACGTCGCCTCGACCCTCGCCATCGACCGCCGGCGGCCTACAGCTCCCACCGACCCCCTTGGTACGCCGCCAGCACGCCGGCATCTCGTCGGAGACGACGAAGCCTCTCGGCCGTTCGATCGGGTTCCGATCTAACGGATCCTATCGCTCGTACCGTTTCGTTGTTTTAACGGCCCACCGACAGTGGCCCCTCACATGTCAGGCAGCCCGCTGCGTGGTGAACGTGAGTTGGGCCGGCCCAGCTTAGTTTAAATTGGTTAGCCCGTTTATTTTCCCGCGTGGCCCATTGATTCAAAAACCATTTAATCTATTTAGTTAAAATTCAATACTCGCTGCCAACTTCAAAATTAAATAGTTTAAAATCTACTCGAACCAAATTTAGCAAATTTTATATATTTGAAAAGCTCATGAAATTATCTAAATAATGGCACTGGCCTCATGTCCAAATTCGAAACTAAATTTAAATGATAAAAATAACAAGGCAGGGACTTTTCTCGACTTCAAATAAATATTAGAAATTATCTATAAATGATTTTGAGTTGATTCCAACTCTAATAAATCACAATTGATGTCCTCTAATTGATTATGCAATAATATAGACAGAGTTGTTTGTATGATCATGGACTAGATCAAAATATTGGCTATGTAGTCCATACTAGTCCATTTAAACTATAGCAAATTTTAGGATTTTAAATCTATGAGGTGTAGCACCTCATTTAAATCATTCTCACCAAGTATTATGAAGTAATGTGTTGACCTTTAAATACTTAGTCTCATACTTGCTCACTTGTAGAATTTAAATCAACATAGTATTTAAATTGCACTAGTTATTTAAATCACATGAGATGATGAATCTCATTTAAATCACTTTTCTCAAATAATAAGTGTGAAGTGTTGACCTTGGTCAACATGGGATCATCCCTGGTTATTTTAAGAATATTAAATCACCTCAATAATAGTCCTTTAAAATTAGTTACAATTATGTGTTAACTCATATGAGAGATATTCCTCTCATTTAAATCTTGTTCTAAAGTAATTCAACATGAGGTAGTAATCATAGTCTATATAACCTCATATTGAATTATTTGGTGGCATCAAATCACTACCATGTTAGTATTAAATTACATGAGGTATGGAACCTCATTTAAATCATTTTCCCAAATGATAAGTATGAAGAGGTTGACTTTAGTCAACCTAGGTCATATTTTATTCATAAGAGAAATTAAATCTTAAGAAGATTCAATGAGAGGAAATTATTTTCTCACAAACTAAAGAGAAAACCTAACTCCATTTTCAATGAGAGGAAATTATTTTCCTATTACTAAATAAGGAAACCCTAGTATAATCTTGTGATAAATGTTAAGTAGTAATGCTAGATCATTGTGTGAGCCATTAAGGCTAATTAGGATTACTTAAGTGTTGTTTGGTGATTGTATCCTCGTATTCGTGTATAGACGCTAGTACCGGAGACTATCAAGAGGAGGAGGTATTCTACCAAGAGGAAGAAGAAGAAAACTTTGATCACATCACCACTCAAGGCAAGCTAATATTCTTGCAAGATACCCTAAGGCAAAGCTCTACAAGAGCAAGGCCTCATCCCCCTTTTATTTATGCTTAATGATCCTATCCCAAGTTTTTACCTTACAAGTTTTTGACTTTGGTTTATCAAAGCTTACTTTTTGATTCATGATTCACTTGGTTTAGATATAGATTAGAACAAGAGTATCAAACTTAGCCTAGAGCAATACAAGTTGCTTAGCACCCCTCATGACTAGTTGCTAGTGCTAAACAAATAAAATTGACTACTCTAGATGGGATCATGTGAAATGAAATGACTTTGAAAACCTTGGAATGATGATTCATTCTATTGAAAGATTTTGAAGGTGAATATGACTTGTGAATGACTTGGTGAATTTTACGAAAACCGATGGTTGGGTTCGGATGCGATACCATTCCAATTTTGAAAGTACCCCCACAATACCCAATATGGGTAAGGGCTTAACTAGAAATTTATGTGCTTTAGTATGGGTTCCCTCTAAACAAGCGTCATCGGGGTTAGGCCGAAGGCTGCCTCCACAACAAACAAAACGATGCGATATGACGTGGAATGAGGTGAATGTCCGGCCCAAGCCCCGTGCGGTTCCGGGTTGATCTGCGGTTTTCACCGGGAGGCCAAGCTCATGGGGAGAGGTGCCTATACTAGAGTATGTAAGTGAAAGGTTATGGTTGGTAGTCCGCATACGGAGTATGATAAATCGAGGCCGCTTAACCCCGACGGATTATTGCAAATATTGTGGCACAAGTGTACGACCTCTGCAGAGTGTAGAACTATTCGAATAGCCGTGTCCACGGTTATGGACGGTTGGAAAGGCCATACTGTTCCGTCATCAGACCATTTTCAAAACTGTGACATATGACTTGGGACTTGAATTTGAAAGGTGAATGGTGACTTTGAATTGAATCACAACAGAGTTGTGGGAATGACACTAATGTTCCCACTTGAGTTAGTTTAGCAAATGAAGAGTCTTTTCTAAATGTTTATGAAATAAACTTGGCTTTATGCAAATAAACCTAGAGCTTAGTATCCCCTTACTATAATTGATGGTGCTTACACTAGTATTAGTTTGCGAGTACTTTAAAGTACTCATGGCTTTGTCCCCGGCTATTCAAATGGCCGGACTATGAAGGTGAACAGCGAGTACGAGGAAGGTGGACAGCAGGACGTCTACGACAACTAGGACCGCTCCCGACGTCAAGCGTTGGCCTCGTGGATTAGATAGCCACTACTACTTCGCTTCCGCTATTTGTGATGTTCGTTGATCGATAGATCAACTACTATTGTAATATTGGATCATGTGATCTACCTTTGTAAGACGATTATGTGTTGTAATAAATGATGACTCTATGATATTCAACTATTATGTCTCGCAACAACACTATTCCTGGGATTGCGATGTATGGCATAATAGGCATCTGGACTTAAAAATCCGGGTGTTGACATCCTTACAACCATACGTGAATTGAGTCTCCCCAAGATAGACAGCAGAATATCATCCGTCAGCATGCTGAGCCTATCTTCCTCCTCCTTTGATCTCTGCAGAATTATGAATCCATTTCGTTACTGCATAAATGATTCACTTATTCAGAATGCATAACGTATAGGAGTACTTCTGCTATGCCATGGATCCATCTAAATTTTAACTGAATTCAGAGAATTTGTGTCCCAGTTCAGTAGTTCAGAAAGTTAGTAACTAGGTTCCCTTATTCTGCAATAGTTTTAATAATATCTAGCCATTGATCCATTTAGCTGCAGCATTTTGTTCAAGGTTGGACTTATGTTATTTCTGATCATGGAAAAAAATAAATATACAAGAATCAGCGGCACAAACTATATGTGTCTAGCTGCTCAGTCGGATTACTCTGCAACACTAGAACATGCTTTAGGTGACAAGACGAAAAATAATTATTACTTGGGAAATCCAGTGTGCCATGTGCAGATAATCTAGGGGTAATTAAGCCGACTTTCTATGAACATGGGGGTAATTTTAGCCAGACCGATTAAAGATCGGCGAGCACCAGGTGGCGAGTGGGGTGGGTTACCTTCTGTGGAGGAGGCATTGTCGATGTTGTGGTGCTGAGACTATCTTCCTCGTCCCTTGATCGCTGCAGAATTACAGATCCACTTAGTTACTGAATAACTGAATTCGCTAATTCAGAATATATAACATACACTCTGGTCTTGCTATGGGTCCATTTAGTTGCAGTAGTTATTTTTTACCTAAATTCAGATGATTTCAAACCTAATTTAGTACTAGTTCAGACAATTATTAGAAACTAGGTTCACTGTTCAGAATCTGTAATAACTGTGATATGTAGTCTAATTATGAATCCAATCTGTTACCGCGTTTTGCCCGAGATGAGACTTTTATAATACTGAATGTGGCACGAATTGTATGTATCTAATGTGCCTGGTGCAACTAATCTTAGGGCATCTCAACAAAAATCTTAGGGCAATTAAGCCAAATTGTCATCTTGAACATAGTTTCGAATCTACTACGAGTAACTGTGGCCGGAGTGAATGAGTTACCTTGTGCGGCGGCATTGTCGCCGCCGTCATGGAGCGCGCGGGCGTGGGCGTCGAAGTGGGTCGCGCACGCGCACGCGCGGCTCTAGGGTTTGGTGGGGGAGGAACCCGTGTCGCGCGGAGGTGGGAAGAAGGATGCACGCGTTGGTCGCCGGGCGGCCGGGACGCAGCGGCGGCGCGTGGGGCGGAGGAGAGCAGAGTGCGATGCGGCGGCGGCGGCGGCGGCTTGGAAAAGTTGTTTTTGCCTTGTTTGGGAGCCCTCCGACTCGACCCAATTTATGTCGTCTTCCCAGTTGGAGACACCAAAAGTCTGTTTCGGTCTTTCGGATCGGGTTAGGTTCCGGATTTTCATAGAAATTCTGTAAGAGGTCGTTTGGTATCCATCATTTAAGCCTGGAATCCTGGAATTCATTTTAAAATTTCATAGGTGGGCTGTTTGGTTGCCACAGAATTGGGCCATCATTTCATTTGGGAAATCCAGCAAAATGATGCCATGTGTAATCACAATTCCGAGCTGAAACCTGTCATTCACAATTCCTGTGGCAACCAAACAAATTCAATATTGAATTTTACTGTCATTTACAATTCCTGTGGCAACCAAACAAGTGTCCATTTCTGAAATTACAATGTAAATGAAATGAATACATGTATTCATTTCAAAATGCTACAAATGAAATGAAAACCTGGCTTCCAAACGACTTCTAAGATTTACTTTGTACGGAAAATTTTCTACATAAGTTATTACATGGGTTAGTCTATTTAACACTCGGGTGTTTTTCTATTCAGCAACACCCGAATTTTTGGTCAGCATGTTGCTTTCCCCATCAGGCCGCCACCTTCTGTCTGTTTGCTTTATTTGAAAACGAAAAAAGTAAAGATGGGAATAGAAACTGAACAGGTTTCTTCTACCGACGTCATGCACATCATCTGCATGCATCGGGGCAGACGGTCGTATTCTCATCCACAAGTACGCCGCCGTGCTCGCCCTGCACATGCAGGGCCGCAGAGGGCCACTAACGAAGTAACGAACGACCATATGCGCGAGCAATACACGTATAGAAAACCCTAGTAGCCTCTCAGTTTTATAATTGTGTTGTAGTTTCAGTTTAAATTTAAACTAAAATCAAGAAAAGAATTATGGAATAGTGGGGGAGTAATTTACGCGGCTCGAGAAATATGATCACATATGAAACCATTTGTATATACATGTTTAGTAGTTTGTAATTACACATTAATTCTTATATATATTTAATAGCTAATTACATGTAAATATACATGTGTAGTTACACTGTAAATTCCATGTAATTCAAATATATATACATGCTAATTAGATAGTAATTTACATGTACAAAAACCATGTATACATGTGCAATAAACTAGTAATTTACGTGTAGGTACCCATGTATAACCGTGTAAAATTGGATCATAATTACATGTCGCAACCTTGTATGTACGTGTAAAATATCTTGTATTTAACATGTAGATAATATGTCAAATCAACTAGTATTTAGACAAACGTAAGACAAATTTTATGGAACGGAGAAAGTAGCATATGTCGATGTTGTGGGTATACTTCATAGGTGTACCATCGATAGTGCCTAGATCCGGCAAGCCCGGGTGGCCCACAGATGGTGATGAGGCATGTGGCCCATCGGGCGGCCCAGTTGCTGTTGATCATGAAGGAAGAAGTCCAGCCCAGGATCAGTAAGCCGGATCCGTACCGACATAGGAGCAACCCGGATCCATGGAGGCCCATGAGGAACCCGGATCCAGTACGACGTATATGGAAGGCGGATCCGTGACGTGCACGGCAAGATATTGTACCGTAGTTAGGCTATCTGTAATCCGGCTAGGACTCTCCATGTAAACCCTAGATCCGTGCGCCTTTATAAGCCGGATCTCGGGAGCCCTAGAGGCACAACCACAACTCATTGTAACAACGCGAAAGCGCCCGGATAATTCCGGACAAGCAGCGAGTAGGCCCTCGTCATCGTGCGGGTGTTCCGAAGCCGGGTAACTCGCGTACCACCGTCCCGTGTGCACTCCGCCCTATGGCCCCTACTTCTTCACCCCTCGTGAGGATCTCTCCTCCGAGGTACCGTCGATTAGGCAACGACGCTTGGCGCCCACCGTGGGGCTCGCGGCGTCTGGAGGCCGGAACCGGGAGGGTTCCGCCATGGGAAGCTACGACGACACCATCGCTGTGGGGCGTGTCCTTTACGCCGGAAGTCTGCCGATCGTCCCTCCGGACGAGTGTTGGATTCCGGCTAAAACCGACCCCGTCAAGCTCTCCATCGTCCCAGTCGGCGGCATACACATCTTCATCGGGGAAACCGTCGATTCCGACGGAAACCCTCTGGTAAGTAGCGCTGACGCGACCGCCGCTGAGCGGGACGCAGCCGCGAAGATCCGATCCGAGACGCCGGAACTTCCTAGCAAAGATTCCGCCTTAGATCCGGAAAAATCAAAACCCACCCAATCCGCCCCCGAGCAGGAAATAACGGTGGAAGACCAATGCGGATCCGCCCGGGTCTCCCGGTGTTAGAGAAGCAAAGGTGTCACTTCGTACACTTTTTGGCCCATACCGCCGGAACCGCCCCTCATGGAGTCGGAGCCGGTCCCGAGCGGGTCGAGGCCCCGGAAAACAACGCTGCTCCGGATCAGCGAGGAGGCTGTCGGAGAAAGCGAGACTCCGGCCGAAGAATCGATTTTGGGTAATCTCGAGCCCAATTTCCGGAGACTCCCGTCCATGGAATCCGATGACTTCGTCCGCAAGCTAGGGGAGTATGGTTTCGGCCGACCAGCCTGAAGTCGACTCCGCCCAGCCTAAGCAGGTTCTCGCAACCGTAGCGGCGCTTGGAGAAGACGGATCCGAAGCGGCAGACACTCAATCCGACCCCCAGCCATCTCACCATGGATCTCCGATGTCGCGGGAACGGCCCCGTAGGGATCCTTCCTCGGAGAGCCTCCTGTCGCCTGAAGAGATAGTTGCACAAGCTCGCATGGATTTGGTCGCAAAGTCGGACGTCCTCAACAAGCCAATAACTCCTGGCGATGCCGCAGATCCGGAGGCTTTAGAGGCCACCAGAAAGGAGATGCTGGCCACAGCCAAAAAGTTTGCCAATACCGCAGCTGCTATATTGGATGAGAGGGAAGAAGCTGCACTGATCATGGATCGCTTTGAAAGACAAGATCGCGAAGTCACCGCAACGCTCGAGCAAGTCAAAAGCATGAGAGCGG
Organism: Lolium rigidum; assembly: GCF_022539505.1. NCBI lineage: Eukaryota > Viridiplantae > Streptophyta > Magnoliopsida > Poales > Poaceae > Lolium > Lolium rigidum. The sequence continues at coordinate 55,192 of NW_025899867.1, forward strand.
AGTGGGAGGTAAAGATGACCTACGCACAGGCGGAGGCTGATAGAATCGTCAGAGAAGCAATCCCTCCCCGCAGGATCAACTTCGCAACCCCTGCCGAACAGCAGCCGCTCGCTACCCCAAAGGACAACTTGGCAAGAGCTGCAGAAATTCTGAAGAAAAGTGACGAGGAGGTTGACATCAACTACTTGCGCACGCTCGTCGCTTCAGCGGTTAAACAGCAGAGCAAGGCAGATACTTCGCGCAAGTTAGAATCCAACCCGGAGCATTGCGTCTCCACTGCGCAGAAGGACGCCCGCAACAATCGCCAGCGAGATGACGAGTCGCGAACCGGATCCTCGAAACGCAGAAGGAAAGCCAGAGAACACCCAAATCCGATCCCCGTACCATCAAAAACGCCACCGTCAGATCCGAGAAAGGGAAAGGATGCAATGTACTCCGGACGAGACAAGTACCGCAACGCCTCTCCTCCGCCTAATGGTTACCCGCGTCCCCCTCGTCGCCGTAGTCCAGCCGGAAACACCAGGCCCCAAGGGCATGGTGGAATTGTTATCCGCGACATCGTGATGCCTTCCGGAAACCGGAACAGGGAGCGCACGCCGGAGCCTCGCCGGAATCAGAACAATGATCGTGAGCCCGAGCCTAGGAGGAGCCGGAATGAGGAGCGCGACCCGGAGCCCCGCCGGAGCCGGAACGACCAGGGCAGCCAGCGTCATGGCGAAGGCAGCCACAGGAGCCGGAGCCAGCACCGGGAGGGCCGGGGAGAATCTGCAGGCGGAAGCAGGAGGTCGGATCGGCCCCCTCGCAAGTCTCCCTCACCACCACCTAGCGGTGGCGGCGGAGGTGGAGGCGGAGGCGGTGGCCGGAGATCTCGCTCTCGCTCACAGTCCCCCCGACACGGCTCGCGCGACGCACGGGAACGCCTCAACGAATACGTAACCGACTACATCGGACCGAAGTGCTTTGGCGGGATGATTCGAGAGGAACCAAAGCCAAGGAGCTCCCTCAAGCTACCCGGAAACCCGAAGCATTATGATGGCACCGAAAGGCCGGATACCTGGATTGAGGATTACTACAATGCAAGTAACCTTCGCCGGAGGAACCCCTAATATCGCTCGCCGCATGCTCCAGCTGTACCTTGTAGGACCAGCCCGGATCCGGCTCGCCGACCTCGAGAAAAACTCCATCTTTTGCTCGGTTCGACCCGAAGACCGCTTTTGAGAAACACTTCGGAGGCACCTACAAAAGACCTGCCACAGCAAGCGACTTACAAGCTTGTATCCGGAAGAAGGGAGAAACCTCAAGAAACTTCCTCACACGATGGTTGGAATGCGAGAACGAGTGCGAGAACGTCGATCACACCACTGCCATGTACGCCTTCATTGGTGGACTGCAGAGAGGAGGATTGCTGAGGCATAAGCTCACATGTTTAGCTAACGCCAACAACCTGACTTTGGATGAAATGATCTCCATTGCCAGTGATCACACCGCCGCCGATGACGACGCAGGCGGTGATCTCGCAGCCACAGCAATTCCCCTGCACCAACAAAAGAAGAACCGTGATAACGGTAACAACAGCGGCCATAAACGCAAAAATCCTGATGACCAGAAGAGTGGCGGATCCGACATGGTCGCCATGGCGTTCCAACGCGGAGGTTCAGGAGGCGGAAGAGGACGCGGCCGCGGAGGCGGAGCCGGCAGGGGTCAGCAGCATGGCACTGAGGTCACTGCTGGCGGATCCCGCGCCCCGCAAACCTACGAGGAGTACAGAGACATGCCCTGCCTGGCCCACTTGGATCCGGCTACAGGGAAGTCCACGCACACCAACCGCAACTGCAAGTGGGTCAACGACCTAAAGAATGACCCGGAGGCAGGATACAAGCGAGCCCGGAAGCACCGCCCACGCGGCAAAGGAGGCAAGGGCAAGAACAAGGACAAGGAGGAGGACAGTTCCGAGGCGATGGACGAGGATGATAACTCGCCGGATCCCAAAGCCGGATCCGCAGGTAAATCCAACCCCTTCGAGAAAAAGAGCGTGGGGGCTTACCACACCTTCCTCGGAACCCCCACGATCCGCGCTACAAAATCAGCTACCCGGATCCCGAACGCCACGGCTTCCGGCCGTGCCGCAGTATGTCGTGGTCGGAAGTTCCGTGCACATTTGACAGGGAAGATCATCCCGCCATTGTGCCAAAAGAATACTACGCCTTGGTTGTGAGTCCCCGCATAGACGGGTATGACTTCTCCAAGTGCCTCATGGATGGCGGAGCCAGCTTGAACATCATGTACCTGGAGACTCTAGAGCGGATGAACCTCACCAAGGAACAGCTCAAACACAGCACCACTGAGTTTCACGGCGTGGTTCCGGGTAAGAAGGCGAACTCCCTCGGCAGCATCACACTTCCCGTGGCTTTCGGCGACGTTCATAATTTCCGCGAAGAAAAGATCACGTTTGAAGTTGTGCCCTTCAAGAGCTCCTACCACGTCATCTTCGGCAGGCCCACCTACCACAAGTTCCACGCAAGAGCATGCTATATCTACAACAAGCTCAAGATGACGGGTCCTAATGGTATGATCACCATAACCGGAGACTACAAGAAGGCTCATGAGTGCGAGTTGGGCGAAGCCGCCTTCGCAGAGTCTGTCATATCCGGAGAAGAGCTGAAAGGCTACAGGGCCGCGGTGGATCCGACCGAGATGCAAACCACCAAGAAGCAGATCTCCGAACAGAAAAACTCCTTCGTGGCCGCGATTGAGACCAAGAAAGTCGGCTTCAAGGAAGATGACCCTAGCAAGCAAGTCTCGATCGGAGCCAACATGGACCCCAAATAGGAAAGCGCGCTCGTCGAGTTCCTCCGCGCTAACATGGATATCTTCGCATGGCAACCTTCCGACATGTCCGGAGTACCTAGGGAACTCGCCGAGCACTACCTCAACATAAATCCGGGGCTAAACCGGTGAAGCAAGCTATGCGACGCTTTGGAGATAAGAAGCGCCGCGCCATAGGAATGGAACTAGCAAAGTTACTAGAAGCAGGTTTTGTAATAGAAGTTATCCACACCGATTGGGTCGCGAATCCCGTCCTTGTACCCAAAAAGAACACCGAAATACTAAGAATGTGCATCGATTACTCCGGCTTGAACAAACATTGCCCGAAGGATCCGTTCCCCTTGCCGCGCATTGACCAAGTCATTGATTCGACGGCGGGGCGGAACTTCGTGTTTTCTTGATGCGTATTCCGGGTACCATCAGATCCGGATGAAGGAATCCGACCAAAAGGCGACTTCATTCATTACCCCGTTCGGCACTTACTGCTATGTTACTATGCCTTTTGGTTTGAAAAACGCAGGTGCCACCTACCAACGTACGATGCAGCGATGCCTGAAGGACCAGATTGGCCGGAATGTGCGCGCCTACGTCGACGACATCGCGGTCATGACCCGGAAAGGATCCGACTTGATCAGCGACCTCACAGAAACCTTTGAGAACCTCCGTCGGTACAAGATGATGTTGAATCCGCTGAAGTGCGTCTTTGGCGTGCCAGCCGGAAAACTCCTTGGCTTCATAGTCTCTCACGGAGGCATTGAGGTTAACCCGGAAAAGATCAAGGCAATCCTGTGTATCAAACGGCCAACTTGTCTCAAAGATGTGCAACGACTAACTCGGTTGTGTTGCAGCAATCGAGTAGGTTTGTTAGCCGTCTTGGCGAGAAGGCGCTACCTCCGTACAAGTTGTTGAAGAAAACAGACAAATTTGTCTGGGACGACGCAGCTGACGCAGCTCTTCGAGGGTTGAAGGAAATACTTACTTCCCCACCTATCCTGGCAGCCCCAGCAGAGTCAGAGCCAATGCTCCTTTATCTGGCAGCTACCAACAAAGTCATCAGCCTCGTCATCGTGGTGGAGCGAAAGGAAGAAGGTCATGAATATGACGTCCAAAGACCTGTCTATTACATAAGCGAGGTGCTGACGGAGTCAAAACAAAGATACCCTCACTTTCAGAAGCTAGCTTATGGAGTTTTCCTAGGCAGCCGGAAGCTGAGACACTACTTCCAAGAGCACCCAAGAATGAGTTGTGAGCAAAGCTCCGCTGTCAACAATTCTCAACAACGCTGACGCAACAGGACGGACAGCTAAATGGGGCATTGAATTATCCGCCTTCGACATCGCCTACAAGCCAAGGACTGCGGTAAAATCCCAAGTCCTGGCAGATTTCGTTGCAGATTGGACAGAAGCTCCGGATGCAAGTCTGGAGCCGGAACCAAAACATGGGTCATGCACTTCGACGGATCCAAGCAGCATCAAGGCTCGGGAGCCGGAGTCACCCTGAAGTCCCCTACCGGAGAAGAACTGCAGTATGTTCTGCAGATCCACTTCGAAGCTACAAATAACATGGCGGAATACGAGGCTCTACTACACGGACTGTGCATCGCTAAGGAAATAGGGATCAAGCACATCATTTGTTGCGGAGATTCCGACCTGGTAGCACAGCAAGTAGCCGGAACCTAGAACGCAGAAATTCCGTCATGGCGGCCTACAGAGACGAAGTTGACGAGATCGCCAAGAGCTTCCTCGGATACGAAGTCAAGTACGTCAGAAGAGACGACAATACAGCGGCAGACATGCTATCTAAGCTCGGATCCGGCAGAAAGCCAATTCCACCTGGGATTTACCTAGAGCATCTCCGGATACCCTCGGTGAAGGGCGCTAACCCGGAAAACCCAGAAGTGGCAGTGTCTCCGGCTAAAGAGGTATTGGCTACCATTCCGGCTTGGACACAGCCTTTCCTGGACTACCTCATCGATCAGAAGTTGCCGGAGGACGAGGTCCTCGCGCGCCAGATCATCAGACGAGCACGATCCTACACAATTGTCGATGGACAGCTCTACAAACGAAGCGCAACAGGGGTATTTCTCAAATGCGTCTCCAATCAAGATGGCATTGAAATCCTCAGAGATCCACGCAGGGGACTGCGGGCACCATGCCGCTCCCGAGTCACTCGTTGCAAAAGCTTTTCGGCTAGGCTTTTATTGGCTCACGGCTAAAGAAGATGCCGATAAGATAGTCAAGACCCGCCGAGGTTGTCGGTACTACGCTACTCAACCAAACGCTCCAGCCCAAGAGCTGAAGACCATACCTATCACCGGGCCATTTGCGGTCTGGGGGCTCGATATGGTTGGTAAGTTAAAACGATCATCTCCTGGTGGTTGTGAATACCTCCTGGTCGCCGTTGACAAGTTCAGCAAGTGGATCGAGGCCAAGCCAGTGAGAAAAGCCGACGGTGCTACGGCACTAAAATTCGTCATCGGCCTCGTAATGAGATTCGGCATCCCACACAAGCATAATCACGGATAACGGCACAAACTTCGCTCGGGGAGAATTGAAGGATTATTGTGAGACAATGGGGATTCGATTGGACCTTGCATCCGTGGCTCACCCACAATCCAATGGTCAAGTCGAAAGAGCTAACGGTCTAATATTATCGGGAATCAAGCCACGCCTTGAAGAACCGCTGCGACGAGCAGCTCGGAGCTTGGGCCGACGAACTAGACGCTGTCTTGTGGAGTTTGCGAACTACCCCTAACAGGTCAACAGGGTTTACCCCTTTCTTCCTGGTATACGGATCCGAAGCTGTGATTCCCTCCGACATCATCCACGATTCACCGCGAGTTTCCGCCTATACTGAAGAAACAGCTGACGAGGCCAGACAGCTATCTGTGGACCTGATCGAAGAAGCTCGGAATTTAGCTGATCAGCGCTCCGCCATCTACCAGCAGAAGCTCCGACGCTATCACAGTCGTCGAGTTCGGAAACGCTCCTTCATGGCCGGAGACCTGGTCCTCCGCCTTCGGCAGGTGAAAGACCATAAGCTGCAATCTCCATGGGAAGGACCCTTTGTCGTTAGCAAAGTGCTTCATAACGGATCGTACTACCTTGTTGATTTCCGCGAGCTGAGGGATAGACCTGCTAACTGGCGCCGGAAACGCAAGCGTGAGGATCCGGATGACATCTACGACGAAACAGATCGCCCTTGGAATATCGCACAGCTACGTCCTTTCTACACTTAGCATATTTTTCCGAGTTACAAACTCGTAATAGTTATACATGATCAATGAAATAAAGCTTATGGTTCACTCTTTGAGTCTTTTACCTCCTTTACTTGTTCATTTTAGATCGTGTATGTTTTTCCGACTAAAACCGCAGAGCTGGAAGTTTTCCGCCTAGGCGTGTATAAAAGTTGTGATTTCTAAAATCGTCCTTTAGGACGTAAGCTTAAGTTTTCTGATTAAGTTGTTGTCTGTTGCGAACTCGTTGATTCCTAGTAGCGATTTCCGGCACCGACGCCTGGGGGCTTGTTTCCGCGGTTATTGACGGACTGCCATTGGGCTTCGTCGCCGCTGGCGAGCGTTTCCGGCTAAGGTTTTCCGGCTCGTGGAAGGTCAAGCGGGCAAGCCGGAAAATGACGAAGTCAGCACTTGCTTTTCCGACATAAAACGAAACATGCGCATAATATTTAACGGATAGCAGGATAAGTGTTTCCGCCCCATGCATAATCGTTTCGTTCCTAGCTACTTAAAAATTTAGTCTTATTACAAACCCTCGCTGGGGCCAAAATGATGCAACTTGTTTCATTGTTTCAAACAGGAACTCTACTCGGAGTCCCCCTCTTCAGATTGCTGGTAGTTGGAGCCGTCGTCACTGTCACCAGATCCGGCTTCAGAGTCGTCTCCAGAGTTTCCTCCGGAATGCTCGCTGCTGGACCCGGATCCTTCCCCATAAAACTCTGGCTCGCTTGCTCCCTCCTCTGCATCGGAAAAACCTTCGGGCAGGTTGTGCTTGTTGTACCAGAACGAGTGATCCACTCGCCTGACAAACAGCTCGTCATAGCCTTCAGTTTCCGCGAGGAGGGCGCTCATGTCGGAACTCTCGGGGGCTCCGCGTGCAACTTGCGCCAGGTTAAGTGAGGGGAAGAAAGCCTTGCAGGTGGCCAGGACCAAGGAGGCGGCTCCGCGCGCTGAAGATTTCTGCCAGTCCTTGATGAACTCCGGCACCTGTCGCATAAGATTGGTCATCGTATCGATGACTGAGGTTTTGGCCTTCTTTAGCGACAGAGCCGTGGCGATTTCGCGACAGGCTCCAAACAGCGCATCAATCGAGTTCCGCGCTTCCTCATATGCTTCCGTCCTCGTCAGGTTTGAATCTTTTGTCCATTCAAAGCCAAGGCTTGCTGTGGAAGAAAGAGGTTCAGTTCCGTCACAGAAAACATATAAGGTGGTTGGAGCAACGACGCGGAAAAATGCTTACGGAAGATAAGTTTGTCAATGGTTTCCGCCTCCACTTCCAGAGCCTTATTCTTAGCAATTGTGGAGATCACGCGGCCTTGACTTTTCTCCAGCTTGTCGATCAGCTCCGCCTTCTCGCGGGTATGCTTCTCGGAGAGCTCCCTCCTCGCTTCAGTCTCTTTGCTTGAGGATTCTTTCATGAAGTTTTGGAGGGACTCGTTCTCCGCCTCAAGCACCTTGACCTTGGCGGAAAGCTCATCAAGTGAGGAGCGCTTAGCAGATTCTTCTGAAAGCAGATAAGTTGCACATATTATGCATCATGGACTATGACAGCACAAAAAGAGAAAGACCCGGATCTCGTACCTTTCAGGCGGGTCTCCAGCAGCTGGATAGCCTTTTGGCTATTTTCCGCGTTCTGGCGCAGCCCCTCGATCTCCGCGATCTGCTCAAGCACATGGATGCGCAAATCTTCGTGCAATTTCCGTGTGGTCTGTCAGCAGCAGGGAGTTAGCCGGATATTTAAAATCTTGGGGGCTAGCGAGGAATTCAGTGAGATATAGAAATTTTTTAAATTTCCGTCTAAAGTACATTCTGGGAAAGCATCGGATAATACACGTTACACGGAACTATATCACCCAATGCTTGGGGGCTAGTATTACCTGCCGCGCTTCCCTGTGCTTGGCGAAAAAATCCTTCAAGTCGTTCTCCAGTTCCGCGAGATCTCGCGTCTCCTCGTCCGGTTTCCCCCATACCTTGTTCAGCATCTCGGAAACCTCCGCGTGACGCTGTGCAAGGGTAAGTTTTTGGATGGACGGAGTTGGCTCGAGGCTGACTCGGGTCGCATTGGTAACTTGGAGGAGCTTGACCTTTTGCTCTTGTTCTTCATTAGTAGGTCCCGCAAAAGCGGAACTTGGTTGATCTGGTGGAGGAATGGGTGTAGAGGTCCCCTGGGCGGAGTCGCCATGGTGGGCAGGGTCTTCAGGAAGATCATCAAGGTCAATGATGTCCTTCGGATCCGGCTTGCTGGCAGATGAAGCCTTGGGCGGAACTTCCACCTCAGGAGTGATGGGGAAAGAAGCCGGAGATGGTTTGGCCTTCTTCTTGATGACCCTTGGGGCCTTGGGAGGCTGGCTTCCGGAACTTCAGGAAAAACATAAAAGCATAAGTACGAGTTTGAGCGAAAAAACCAGAACTTGGATCTCGGAAGTAAAACGCTTACCCGGAAGGCTTGAAGAAATGCTGGATGGCAGGTTGCCCCTTATTGCTGGTGTTAATCAGCGAGAGGCGCTCCTTTTCCGCCTCCGCTTTCCGAGTAGCCGCAATGCTGAGCGCTTCGCGGGGGCGTTTCGCTTGGAGGCTGGAAGGGGCTGGCCTTTTCCTCTTCGCAGGGCGGCTGGCTTCAGGAGCTTCCGCCTCCGATGCAGCTTCTGGATCCGGGTTACCGGTGGATGGGACTCGGAGGAGATTTCCGAGTTCATTCTCCCCAAGCGCCTCGAGCTAATGCAAAGATAAACACTTAGACAAAGTTTGAAGAAAAACAATAAACCAAGTCCAGATGGCGTACCGCGGTTCCGGATCCCTCCGTGTGGATGTCTTTGTTGCATACGTGAACATGGAGTTCACGTGGGATTTTGAGGAGGAGCCGGATCCTCTTATCAATAGCGTCGGCGGACAGATTATCTTTTGTGGCGCGCATTGGATCATCGCGCCCTGTGTATTCAAACATCAGGCGGTCCCTGTGTTGGAGCGGCTGGATCCGCTTGGTAAACCAGGAAAGGGTTAAATCCTTCCCTGTGAGCCCCTCCTCCGTGAGCTTGCAGATCCGCCTTACTGCGCGGTTTAGCTGAGGCGAGTCGGAGAGGTGGGGGCACTGTGTCCATGCCGGAGTTTCATTGGCGGGGCTGTTCTTGAATGTTGGAAGTATTTTGTTGCTCGCCGGGTCGGAGACGTCCTTCAGGTAGAAGAAACCTCCGGACCAATACCTCGCGGACTCATGGCGATCGGTGTGGGGGTAGACGCGACCCGGGCGGAGGAGGAAAGTGATGGATCCGCAAGTTGGCAACTCGGAAGTTTGGCGGATCTTCTCTTTCTTGACAGTAAAGAAATATTGGAACAGGGGAAGCTCTGGAGTTACCCGGAGGTGGCCTTCGCAGAGAGCGACGTGGTTGCTAATGGCGAGCACGCTATTCGGAGATATGTTGTGGGGTTGGAGTCCATACGTCTTCAGAATCTCCCGGAAGAAATCCGAAGGCGGGAATGAAAATCCACGCTCCACCAGTGCTTTCGTCAGCACCATCTCGTCGTCCCTTGGAGCCGGAGCTGGTTCATCTGGAACTGACCTCCAGCTTCCGGGTTGCAGGAAGCCTTCCGACTCGAGATTCTTCAATTCCATCTCGGTGGTGGTGCAGGGCCACCACTTCCCCTTGGCTTCGGAGTCGCGCTTTCGAGCTTTTGACTTTTTGGCAGCTTCTTCTGTTTGCTGCTCCGACTGGCCCGCCCCGGAGGTTTTCTCCGGGTGAGTGGAGGTTCCCTCAGTCTCCTTGCCGGAATCCTTTGAAGGATCCAGCCTGACGGGAACAAAGGGAGGAGGGGCGGAGGAGATTGGCGTCGCCATTATCGGTTCCGAGCTTGGAGGCGGAGTCGTTGAAGACATCTGAAGAAAAAGGTTGGCGGAAACTTTCCTTAGTCGGATCCCACTTCGTCTTCCCCAAGTTCATCCCTACCAACTACGACGCGAAGTTTGAGCTCGAGGACGTACCGTAATGGCGCGTGCGGTGGTCGGAGTCGCCGGCGGGAAGTTTTCTGCGCGGTGGTTCGCCGGAGTTAAGAACACGAAGAACACTGCGGCGGAGGGCTCGCTCCGGCGAAGTTCCGGCGATTCTCCGGCGGGTTCCGGCGCGGCGGAGGAAAGGCTCAACGGGCGGCGCTCGGAAGAGAGGTGAGAGGGGGGTGAATGAGGGGTAAAGGGGTCGACGGCTGGTATTTATAGGCTGAGGGAATGAGATTCGTGTTCCGCATCCTGTGGTCGGAACGCAAACGTCGCGCCGTTGGATGTGTGACACGTGTCCCAAACCCTAGCAGTAAAAATGGCTAGAGATAAGTTACCGCACGAATCGCGCAAAAATGGCGCCAGAATTGGCGGAACCGTTTGAGTCTTTTAAGATTCCGGGTAATTGCGTGAAGATAAGTTGTCTCTCATTCGAGCAGGGAGTAACCCGGAGATGTTCTTTTGAACGTCGATGGATGAAGTCCCGCGGGGTGGGAGCATTTTCCGGCTGTAAGTTGGAAAAGGAAGAAAATGCAAAAGTTGGAGCTCTTCAAGTTTCTCCGCGTTGCTGAGGATGCCGGAAATTTAAGGAACAAGCATGGCGGAAACTGCAGGCGAAACTCGGAGAACTCTGGGGGCTACTGTTGTGGGTATACTTCATAGGTGTACCATCGACAGTGCCTAGATCCGGCAAGCCCGGGTGGCCCACAGATGGTGATGAGGCATGTGGCCCATCGGGCGGCCCAGTTGCTGTTGATCATGAAGGAAGAAGTCCAGCCCAGGATCGATAAGCCGGATCCGTACCGACATAGGAGCAACCCGGATCCATGGAGGCCCATGAGGAACCCGGATCCGAGTACGACGTATATGGAAGGCGGATCCGTGACGTGCACGGCAAGATATTGTACCGTAGTTAGGCTATCTGTAATCCGGCTAGGACTCTCCATGTAAACCCTAGATCCGTGCGCCTTTATAAGCCGGATCTCGGGAGCCCTAGAGGCACAACCACAACTCATTGTAACAACGCGAAAGCGCCCAGATAATTCCAGACAAGCAGCAGTAGGCCCTGTCATCGTGCAGGTGTTCCGAAGCTGGGTAACTCGCGTACCACCGTCCCGTGTGCACTCCGCCCTATGGCCCCTACTTCTTCACCCCCTCGTGAGGATCCCTCCTCCGAGGTACCGTCGATTAGGCAACGACAGTCGATCAACTAACAGTTTACATTGGTACCCATAGTTCGCATAGATACAGTACATGTCAAACAGCAAGTATTAAAATGTACCACAGTACTAATTGGCCTCCTCTCTTTCCCCAGCTAGTTGTTCCAGCTCGCGGCAGAAAAAGGTCCGGTTAAGACCGGATGCTAACAAAACGATCGCTAGAAAAAAGAAAGAACCATATTCTCCAGCGCGATTTCAGAGAGGACCGATCGAGCCAGAAATTCGAGTGTTGACGACAAGGAAAACAACCGACAGATAAATAGCAAAAGTGTATTACATTCATAGAAACATATGCTATAGAGAAAATTCCTATAAGAATATTGTAGTAGTGTATTTCCTATAGAAAAAATGCATTAGCTTATACCTCATAAAAAATTTCTTTACTACAATCGAACACACTTCATCTTCCCATAAAATTTAAATTAGGTAGTATGACATTTCAATCCGATGACTTTCTTATTTATATACTTTTTCTATCCTATGAATCAAAAAACCACTAAAACCAGTATTTTGGGCACGCATGTCCATTTGGTTCATTTGTATGCGGACACCAAAATCTCCATCCAACAAATTTAAATTTAGAAAGAAACATTATATAGGCTTCACATCTTTGAATGCATGGTTCATGACCGTGAAAAATCGAGCAAAACTAAACTAGGGGCTTGTGCTGACCCTCGGCTTCTTCCATGCGAAGGAAAACACCCAATAACCTAAACTAGAGGGTTCTGATGGTCCTTACCTTCATTCGTTGCAAAGAAAAACATCCAGAAACCTACACTAGAGGCTTCTCCTAGCCCTCGCATTCTTCGCTGCAAAAAAGGTCAAAAAAACTAAACTATAGGCTTGTGCTCTTCGCCGATGTCATCGTTGATGTCGTTGTGGTACTTCCTGCCCCGGGATGTATCGTTGAACAACCTCACCCTAAGCTCGCCGCCACCTTCCCACAGGAAGTTCATCAAGCAGCTCGCGTCCCTCAGGTATATCCCGACAGGCTCCCAACCCGCAAGAAATTTGGCAAACTTCTCCAGGAGCTCCTTTAAGCCAAAAGGGTCCTCCATGATGAGGACAGCGAACTTGCCGAGGAAGCATCCTTAGGTGATGGTGACCGCGCAAGCGACAACGAGTGCTTAGGCGGTAGGGATCCTGCACCGTGGTCCCTGCCCCGGTGCGGCAACCTCGGTGGATGCATCACGACCATGGCCCCTAGAACCTTCCATGTATCGCCTGGGGAGAAGGTGGAGGGCGGCATTAGGGTTTGTATGATAAGGAGCCGATGTAGCAGCACACCGTTTTATATCCTAGAGGCAGGCGTGGGGCAATGGTGCTCATAAAGGCCGACACGCATGCGTAGGCCAATTATTTTCTTGGTCAGAGGTAGGCGACGGATTACGCGGCATGCGAGGGATCATCATTGAACGCGACGTAGAGAGTCGCAGCGACGCGCCAGGAAGGCGAAGCGTTCGTGGTCGCTGTCAAGCGGGCCCGAGGGAGAACGAGGCGGACAAGTGCGCTGAATGCGTTGTACGGGGCTCAAAGACAAAACAAGCTCATTAGATATTTAAGCTTAAAGATGTGAGTTTCTCTCATCCTCTATAGATAGATTTTGGAATTCATGTGAGGAGAGAAACCTACGTCTAGAAAACTCTCAATATATGTTACATAGTATATGTTAATTTTCGGGCAGAAAAAAAAGGACTGTATAACAGGCTTTAGGCCCGGTTATACCGATCCAGACTGCTGTAAGTAAAACGACAGCGGAAAAAGAAACAACAAATTCGGCTGGTATAACCGGCCCAAGAAACACGGCGCAACAAGCGGGGAACATCGAATGCAGCCGAGCAAACATGCGCGCGTGCAACGAGTGGAGGGAGGCAGCGAGCGGCGTGTGCGGAATCGCCAGGAAAAAGGCCGGCGTCCCTGCTCGATGATAACTCTTCACCTCTAAACTCGTGATATGTTGATTGCCAAGTCTGGTTAGCACATAAGACTAGCCACTGGTCAAGAGGCCTAGAGATGTTTCGCAACATGTTAATTTCACGAGTCACGACCAACCCCAGAGTAAGCTTCTTTAAACAAGGATCTCCAACATAGTTGCGTAAGCATATCACACGGATCCGAGGAGTACGTGGTGGTCGGCGGAGCACGGCGGTGACTAGGCGGCGGCCGATGACGTACTTGATTGCCGTATATAAAGCGATGCCGAGGATGGCGGGGCCGGCCGCAACGAGGACCACCACCATGGTGTCCCGTTGTAGACCGGCGCCACATCAGGGGTCGGCGGCGACTCTTCCTCACCCACGACGACAGTTTCATCGACATATTTGGTGGAGGCCGAGGTGGTGCCCGTCGATGGCGAGGAGGACGTGACCGCGTCGCTGGTGGAGGCCTCCGTGGTCCCCGTTGACGGCGAGGAGGATGTGACCGCGTCCTCGTTGGAGGCCGATATGGTGCCTAGTGACGGAGCTAGCCAATAACTGCTGGGGGAGGGGGCGATATGTAAAACCTATAAGTTGGGAAGGCAAAAGGTTAAACCCATTTAAGTCTATCCCCAAAAAAAATTATTCAGAGAATGGTCAAAAGCTGGGGGGGGGGGCAGCCCCCCCCCCGACATGCACATAGCTCTAGCACTAGTGGTGGCCCTTGACGGCGAGGAGGATGCGACCGCGTCGCCGGTGGAGGCCGTGGTGACGTGCTTCGACGGCGAGGAGGACATGACTGCGTCGCCGGTGGAGGCCGAGCTATTTCACATGAACTGAGATCATGGCGCCACCGCGAGCAGCCGACGGTCTGCGGCGAAGGCCGCGGTGCACGTCCCTGCGGCAAGCACGACGAGTACGGCGAGGAGGACTACGTCAAGCTTGGCCATTGTGGGTGTGGGAAGAGAAGAGTGGTACAGTGAGGAGGACCTAGGGTCGGCTTTTATAAAGAAGGTGAAGCTCGCTTCCGTTAGTTGCTTCGAGCCGAGAAGCCATTCTGATCCCGGGCGCTATTCTGCCCTGTATTACTGATTGAAGTGACTTTTCTGACGATATGCAGTGTTCACAGTCTGTTCATGCTCTGGGCCAATATTGGTCCATCTCACCCGTCGCTACAGCAAATGCCCAGTTTGAAAAACACCGTCAACCCCAAAACTTCAAGAAGACTGAAAAAGAATACCAAGAGTAGATTCAATACAAAATGTGAAGTACAAATTAAAAAAAAACATATCGCTAAACAGTATATGCTACGTCTAGGTTTATGGCACCGGTGGGCGACACTGAGGTGATCGTGCGCCGCCACCAAACCATGGACGGGAGCACCCCAGATTATGGAAGTCTATGACAACCACGAGTAGTCCACATCCAGTACTACGGCTGGAGAAAGGATAGTAATCGTGCCCTCCACGGAAAAATATTACTCCCCCTTCTGTCCCATGAAAGTAGTACTCCCTCCGGTCCGAAAAAAGAGTCGGACGGTCCCTTTTGCAAAACGGCCCTCACATTTAGGTTTTCGTCAACCCGCACTCCAAGCGATCGTCTGGTCAGACCCCACCTGGAACCTCACGGCTCGCGCCGCTCTGCTCCCCTCACTCTCTCTCTCTGCTCTGTTGACCTTGCATCCGCTCGCCGAGCTCCCCTCCGCAAAACGGCTGACCTTTTGGTCCTGCCGGCGACGAACGTCGGATCCGGCGCCGGCGAGGCCTGATCCGGTTGCTGCGAGGTCGTACACGCCGAATCCGATGGCCACGCGGCCGCATCCAATTCCCGTCGGCTACATCGCCAAGTACCTCAAGATCGGCAAGTACGCTCAACGCGTCGGCGCCGCCGTCTACCTCTTCGCCGTACCTCGCCCCTCGTTTCGTTCTCCCCGTGCACCCTCTCGCGGTCATCTCCCTGCGATTTGGATTCCCCTCTGCAGGTCCTGGAGCTCGCCGGCCACGCGACGCATGACAACAAGAAGAAACGAATCACGCCACGCCACATCCAGCTAGCGGTCCGCAACGACAAGGAGCTCAACTAGCTCCTCGGCGCGATCACCATCGCCGGCGGCGTCCTGCCCAACATCCACACCACGCTACTCCCAACAAGACCGGCAAGAACATGGGAGACATCAGTTCGATCCGGCCAGATCGATCAGCGCTGGAGTGGAAGAGCGAGCTAGCTCGATCCGGCCAGCCAGAGCGCGGAGGCTGGCGAGCACGCAGACGCGGAGGCGGGCGAGCGAGCAGACCCGGAGGCGAGCGAGCTGAGCGAGGAATTGTTTTTTTTCAGATTTTAGAAGGGTTTAATTGTAAAATGTGAATTGTACTAGCCATCGGACACTTTTTTAGGATCGGAGGGAGTATTTGATTTTTCAAAATGTAGATGCATGTATCTATATACTAAATAGTGTCTAGATATATCCAGATTTTGATAATCTCATACTAAATAGTGTTTAGATATATCCAGATTTTGATAATCTCAGATGATTTTCATGGGTCAGGGGGAGTAGATCGAATGGAGGAGGTTGGGGTTATAAAGTCGTCTCGTGGGAAACGGGTCACAAACCTAATCAATGCTTTTAACAACTAGACGACTACATACAATCCAGGCGCCGATCCAAAGCCTGCACTGATGCAAAGGACGTCGCCGACTGACTATAGGGGGTGAAAAAGGGGGTCCGGTGAGAAGCCTACCCACCGGAAGTCGCTGGCCGGCGATGAACTTGCGTTGGCACAAACAGATTGGCGAGTTGTGATCACACAATTCTAATGAATTTTTGGATAGCAACTAGGATGGCCCGACATTGGAGAAGAAGAGCGCAGGCCTAGAGCTGAACTTCCATGCCATGGTTCTCCCAAATCGACCAATCACCTGTGCTTTCTTCTCTGCAACATGTTTTGGATAGTGTCTTGAACTGCCTGCACCGGTGTATCGAATTGCCTGTTCTCGTGTACTCAACTGACGAATCCGATTCATCCGGCCGCGAGCGCTGCTGATGGCTGCCGTGCCGCCCCTCAAAAACAGCCTGCCTGCAGCGCGCTATCAGCCCGCTAGTTGATGCTACTCTACTAGTGCTGCTGATGAACAGGGTGTTGAGATGAACTAAACTGTAGTGCTCTACTCTGCTCTAGTTTGATCTCTATTTCTTGCTGATTTCTAGCTGATAAATACAATACACGTATCTGTTGTTGATGTGTGGCAGATAGAAGAGAAACTTAAAACTTCAGTCTGTTCACGTGAGAACCTATTTCTTCAGTAGTTCAAAATCCCCCGAAGGCTGCTCTCTCTGTTTCAGTCTCAATAGGCAATAGCAGCGTGCTTACATGGAAATTTTGATTTTTGAAACTGACATGGCTTTGTTAGTTTTTGAGCCCCTCTTCTGATATGCAATTCTGAAGATTTGCGCTCATTCTTCAGAAGCATCAACCGCTAAATATGGAGAAACAGTCACTGATTAGTGTAACGGTCTTGTCTAAAATTATCGCACAAAGATCTTTGCATTAGTGTAGCATAAGCTAGAGGTTAAATAAACAGAGCAAGAAGGAGAGAACAATGGTGCGATCTGAAGAACACTAAAAGAAACAACACTTCAGTGGAGCTACAAAATTCAAGAAAGATGCCATCAAATTGGTTGCCCTGGACTTGCTGAGAGAGTTGGCTCGATGTCCTGCTCTCGCGACGCCTTAGGCGACGCGGGCGACCCACCCGCCCCCGCTCCAGCGGCCAGCGTCCACAGCCCTCCCTCGGCCCCACCAGCTCACAGCCCGTAGCTCACCTACTCCACCAGCCCCAGCTGCTGCTCCCTGAGGGCGGCAGCTCCACCTCCACCGTGCCCGCAGTGCATGGAACCACCCAAAAAACCCTACAGCCAACAGGCGCGGCTGCTCCAGGCACGCTCGTCCACTCCCCGCCCGGCGCTGCTCCTCACCTTGGCGGCGGTCTCTCGGCAGGATCCCCTACCTTGGGCGGGCGCGCTGCCCTCGTCGCCGGCCATAGACGCTGCAGCTTCGGGTCTGGTCCAGGTAAGGTGTTCCAAGCGTATGTGCACTCCCGTTTTTCGTCCCTCCTCTCCTTCTCTCCCTCTTCTCCTCTCATCGCCGGTGAGATCTGGGTCACTACACCCTTTTCCTTGCCGTGCTTCTCTGCCTCCTCAGTAGGATCCATTCTGTCGTTCTTCTTCTGCGACTCCGACGATCGGCTGCTGGCCAAGCCTTCGTCTCCGGGAGTTTTCCACGTCCTGTTCGCCTCGCCGGCCGTGGCCTCGTTCCTCCTGCGCGCCGGCCCGAAGCACTGCTCTAGGTTTGCCCTTGGCTTCCACGCTTCTTCCAAGGCCGCCACCGTGGCAGCTGCTGACTTGTCCTCCTCGGCCCCGCCTGTCAGTCTGCGTCGTCGCGGTAGACGTCGTAAGCCTTCCTGGTCACACTCCACCGCTCCCTCTAACGGTTTGGACGGCAAAGGTTTAATTCCGCTGCCATGCGCTATCCAGGGTGTCAGCAGCACGTGTCGACCGTCGTCCCTTCTGTTGTCAACTCCCCTTTGATGGAAAACGCGTCCCCCACGCCCCTACCTCCCTATGCCGGAGCTCCGCCACTAGCCCATCCCGACCTTGAGCCATGCACCGCTCTCCCTGACAACCCCGGTTCTCCGGCTGCCATCTGCGGCGCCTTCATTGCTCCTCCATCTATCGCTCTGCGCTCTTAGCTGGACGCAGCCTGATCCCCTCCCTCTCCCACACCAGCCTCACCCAGACCTGCTTTTCAAACACAAAGCCTCGACGGCTGCTACCGGTGCCTCTCCATCCTCCACTAGGTTCGCGACTGCCGCGACCCCATCCGCTGCCGCAACTGTGGTCGCTCCGGCCACCGTAAGCGTGAGTGCACCATGCCCTACCCGCAACCAACCTTTGTGCCGCTCGCCACCACTCCCCGCGCCGCCGCTGCACCGACGCGTAGAGCACCCACCCCTTACCCTTCCGCGCTCGCTGTCCTCCGTCGCGCCCGCTCTTCTTCCCCTTCCCGCCGACAGCTGTCGTTTTTCGAAGTGGGCGAGTCCTCCTCTAGCACAGTGCCCATCCCTCATGCCGAGTGCGTCGTCCCCATGGTCGAGCCGCCCCGCGCAGTTTCGACTGCTCCGCCGTCCCCGCTCCCCGACGATGACGAGGAGGTCGAGTCTGGCGATGACTCCGACACGCCGCCCCCTGAGGTCGTCATGCCTCCGGGTGATATGGACGCCGCTCGCCGCATGGCGGTGGTGTACATCGACAACCTGGCTCCTTTCGTTGCGCCCGCCGGCTCCATCGCCGAGCTTCCCGGGCTACATGTGTCGCTGGTGGGCTCCTCCATCGGCGACATGTACGCCAAGGTCCTTTTCGCCAACGATCGCGAGCTCGCCATGCTCCACCAGCCCTTTGATATGTCTCCAACGTATCTATAATTTCTGATGTTCCATGCTAGTTTTATGACAATACATACATGTTTTGCTCGCACTTTATAATGTTTTTATGCATTTTCCGGAACTAACCTATTAACAAGATGCCGAAGTGCCAGTTCCTGTTTTCTGCTGTTTTTGGTTCCAGAAAGGCTGTTCGGGCAATATTCTCGGAATTCGACGAAACGAAGACCCAACATCATAATTCACCGAGACGGACTAGGACACCGAAGGAGAGTCGGAGGGGAGGCCTGGGGCCCCCAGACCATAGGCCGGCGCGGCCTGGAAGGGGGCGCGCCGCCCTATGGGGTGGGACCCCCAGGCGCCCCCTTGCGCCGCCTCTTCGCCTATAAGACCCCTCGCGACCTAAAACCTCGATACCAATTGACGAAACTCCAGAAAGACTCCAGGGGCGCCGCCGCCATCGCGAAACTCCAATTCGGGGGACAGAATCTCTGTTCCGGCACGCCGCCGGGACGGGGAAGTGCCCCCGGAAGCCATCTCCATCGACGCCACCGCCTCCATCATGCTCCGTGAGTAGTTCCCCCATGGACTACGGGTTCTAGCTGTAGCTAGTTGGTATTCTCTCCCCCATGTACTTCAATACAATGATCTCATGAGCTGCCTTACATGATTGAGATTCATCCGATGTAATCGGTGTTGTGTTTGTTGGGATCCGATGGATTGTTACATTATGATTAGTCTATCTATAAAGTTTATGAAGTTATTGTTGCTGCAATCTTGTTGTGTTTAATGCTTGTCACTAGGGCCCGAGTGGCATGATCTTAGATTTAAGCTCTATACTTATTGCTTAGATTGTATCTACAAGTTGTTTGCACATGTCTATGTCCGGAACCCGAGACCCCAGAATGACAACAACTGGGTTAACTGGAGGGGAAGGCTTAGATATGTGGATCACATGTTTTCACGGAGTGTTCATGCTTTGCTCTGGTACTCTATTAAAAGGAGTACCTTAATTTCCAGTAGATTCCCTAGAGGCCCGGCTGCCACCAGCTGGTAGGACAAAAGATGTTATGCAAGTTTCTCATTGCGAGCACGTATGACTATATATGGAAAACATGCCTACATGATTAATAATTTTGATGTTTTGTCTTAATGCTATTTCAATCCTATCAATTGCCCAACTGTAATTTGTTCACCCAACACTTGTTATTGGAGAGTTACCACTAGTGTAGATAGCTGGGAACCCCGGTCCATCTCTCATCATCATATACTCGTTCCTATATGACATTGGAAGTAGTATCAACTATTTTCTGGTGCCATTGCCTCTGTGTTACTGTTACTGCTGCTGTGTTACTGTTACTATTGCTCCCATATTACTGCTGCTTTCACATCACCCCTGTTACTAGTGCTTTTCCAGGTGCAGCTGAATTGACAACTCAGTTGTTAAGGCTTATAAGTATTCTTTACCTCCCCTTGTGTCGAATCAATAAAATTGGATTTTACTTCCCTCGAAGACTGTTGCGATCCCATATACTTGTGGGTCATCAAGACTATTTTCTAGCACCGTTGCCGGGGAGCATAGCTCTACTCATAAGTTCACCTGGGGAGTACACTCCACCTCTCTCTATTTTATTTTATTTTGTTTTGCTTAGTTTACTTTTGTCTAGTTTATTTGTGCTTAGTTTATTTCTGTCTAGTATTATTTTGCTTAGTTTACTTTTGTCTAGTTTGTTTTTGTTTTGTTTTACTTTTCTCATATACCCAAAAATCCATAAAAATTTGAAAAACCGAAAAATTAAAAACTATTGTTATGGAAGAACCCACAACCTATTTGGAGCTTATATAATTATATAATAATTATAGAGAATCAAGAACGGGAAAAGTTATGAGTGCTGTGATAGAAAAATTGAATACAATTGCTAAAATCTTGCTTAAACGCCATGATATAAACTGTTGCTCTAAACAGGATACTAAACATCTTAAATTTCAATGTGGCTTTAGTGAGGAAGTTTTAATTAAGAACTATAATTGGAATAGCTATATTCATTTTGGGTTCGAAGAAGTAGAACAATTTGTTTTGTTTATGGGAGCTTCTGAAATAGAATCCTTCATGTCTAAAAGTTATGAAACTTGTGTTGTTTGTAAGGATCTTAGAGATTATGTCTCTTCTATCCTTAATTTTTGCATAGAAATTTACAGCAATAATCCTTATATTATTGATTATAAATAGAGACTCATTAATGCACAAGAATGCACTCACAATTTGCAGGAACATGTGAAAGAAGAAATTGATGAACCTGAAAGCTCATTGGATGAAAAAGAGGAGGAAATTGATGAACCTGAAAGCTCATTGGATGAAAAAGAAGAGGAGAGTGATGAACAAAAGGAGGAAGAATGGATTAGCTACCCATGCCAACCTTCTAATGAGAGTAACTCTTTATCTTTTACACTATTTGATTGTCGTCCATGCTTACCAAAGGAGGATGAATGTTATGTTCCTGTGGATTCTCTTGAAATATTCCCTATGAGTAAAACTTGTGAGAATAATTATGCTACTGTTATCTATGATAATCCGGAGGTGGCGTTTTGGCATAGGAGCAAATGCTCCTATTATACAAAATAATTAAAAAACAATTTTTAAAATGTCAAAAAATTCGGACAGAAATTTTTTGGTGTACACGTGACAATCTTTGTTAGTGCACAAGTTTTTATGGAGAAAAAATATTTTATGTGGCGTGTACAAAAAAGACAAAAAAATGTCCTGTACGTAGTCGTGTTATAGCATCAAAATTTGTCTTTTTTACAGGAGCCGCATTTTTTTTTAGTTTCTTTTGAAAATTTGTGCACGAACATAAAATGTGTAGATGTACATGAAAAATTTTACTTTAGAATTTTTTGACACTTCAAAATATAGATTCACATAGTGGGAGCAAATTCTCCTATGAGCCAAAGTGAATATCCCATGATAATCCATGCTATTTTGATAAATCTTATGATAATGCCTTGTTTGTGCCTGATGTCGAAATGCATGGTACTAAAGAGTTTTGCTTGGCAAATGTTTATGATAAATCTCTAGATGATGGTCCTATATTACTTGATAATATTAATTGTACTACTAATGAAAATTGGATTGGAGAGATCTTGACTTTATCTATGAGTCTCATATCTTTTGAGATTGATCAATCATCTTGTTATATTATTGATAAAAGTGGTTTAGAAAGTTTTGATCCTATTATTTTTGAGCTTGATAAAAATTATGTGTTTGTGGATCATGAAAAGCATGCTTTATGTGATAGTTATATTGTTGAGTTTATCCATGAAGCTACTGAAAATTCTTATGAGAGAGGAAAATATGGTTGTAGAAATTTGCATGGTACTAAAACACCTCTCTATATGCTGAAACTTTTGAAGTTACTCTTGTTTTATCTTCTTATGTTTGTCACTTTGTTCTTCATGAATTTATTTGTGTACAAGATTTCTATGCATAGGAAGTGGGTTAGACTTAAATGTGTTTTGAATTTGCTTCTTGATGCTCTCTTTTGCTTCAACTCTTATTCCTTATGAGTGCATCATTAAAATTACTGAGCCCATCTTAATGGCTATAAAGAAAGAACTTCTTGGGAGATAACCCATGTTTTTATTTTGCTACTGTTTTGTTGTGTCTTGGAAGTTGTTACTACTGTAGCAACCTCTCCTTATCTTTATTTTATTGTAATGTTGTGCCAAGTAAAGTCTCTAATATAAAGTTGATACTAGATTTGGATTTCTGCGCAGAAACAGATTTTTAGCTGTC
Organism: Lolium rigidum; assembly: GCF_022539505.1. Taxonomy (NCBI): domain Eukaryota; kingdom Viridiplantae; phylum Streptophyta; class Magnoliopsida; order Poales; family Poaceae; genus Lolium; species Lolium rigidum. Next base: position 77,603 of record NW_025899867.1, read on the forward strand.
ACGAATTTGAGTAAATCTCTCTGTAGGAGACTCTAAAAATTCTGCCAATTTTCATGCGTGTTCCTCAGATATGTACGCAACTTTCATTAGTTTTGAGTTTTCTGATTTGAGCAACGGAAGTACCTCTTAAAAATTCGTGTTTACTGGCTATTCTGTTTTGACAGATTCTGTCTCTGTTTTTTGCATTGTCTCTTGTGGACTTTAAGCAAGGCTTTCTAGACATGGAGAGCTGTAGCTAATGTTTTATTGATTTCTTGCAATGTGTCACTACAGGACTAAAGTGGATTAAAGTTTTTTGAGTACTAACCCCTCTAATGAAGTTTATGAGAAGTTTGGTGTGAAGGAAGTTTTCAAGGGTCAAGAGAGGAGGATGATATATGATCAAGAAGAGTGAAACGTCTAAGCTTGGGGATGCCCCCGTGGTTCATCCCTGCATATTTCAAGAAGACTCAAGCGTCTAAGCTTGGGGATGCCCAAGGCATCCCCTTCTTCATCAACAACTTATCAGGTCACCTCTAGTGAAACTATATTTTTATTCGGTCACATCTTATGTGCTTTACTTGGAGCGTCCGTGTGTTTTTATTTTTGTTTGTGTTTGAATAAGATCGGATACTAGCAATCCTTGTGTGGGAGAGAGACACGCTCCGCTTTTTCATATGAACACTTGTGTTCTTCGTTTTTCATATTCATGGCGGAAGCTGAAAGCCGCATCACTTATTGTTATTTGGAAGGAAACAGAAAATGCTTCATATTGTCTTGAATAATTTGATAATTGGCAATTGTTTTGAGCTCTCAAGTAGATCATGTTTCTCTTGCATCATGTTGTTTAAACCTATTAGTGGAGAACTACCGTAGAGCTTGTTGAAATTGGTTTGCATGATTGGTCTCTCTAAGGTCTAGATATTTTCTGGGAGAAGTGTTTGAGCAACAAGGAAGACAGTGTAGAGTTTTATAATGCTTGCAATATGTTCTTATGTAAGTTTTGCTGTACCGGTTCATACTTGTGTTTGCTTCAAACAACCTTGCTAGCCAAAGCCTTGTACTGAGAGGGAATGCTTCTCGTGCATCCAAAACCTTCAGCCAAAACCTATGCCATTTGTGTCCACCATAACTACCTAGTATGTGGTATTTTCTGCCATTCCAAGTAAATACTTCATGTGCTACCTTTAAACAATTCAAAACTTTATTACTCCTTATTTGTGTCAATGTTTTATAGCTCATGAGGAAGTATGTGGTGTTTTATCTTTCAACCTTGTCATTTACTTTTGACAGACTTTCACCAATGGACTAGTGGCACATCCGCTTATCCAATAATTTTGCAAAAAGAGTTGGCAATGGGGTTCCCAGCCCCAATTAATTAACCTTCACTAATAATAATTCTCTTCACGTGTTTTGCCCTGATTCATCAGTAAGCAACTTAATTTTGCAAATAGACACTCCTTCATGGTATGTGAATGTTGGAAGGCACCCGAGGATTCGGTTAGCCATGTCTTGTGAAAGCAAAAGGTTGGGAGGAGTGTCAACCATAAATAAAACTAAAATACATGTGTAAACAAAAGAGAAGAGGGATGATCTACCTTGCTGGTAGAGATAACGTCCTTCATGGGATCCGCTCTTGAAAGTCTGGTTGATGAGGTAGTTAGAGTGCCCACTACCATTCGTTGACAACCACAGACACCTCTCAAAACTTTACTTTTTATGCTCTCTATATGATTTCAAAACTGAAAAAGCTCTAGCACATGATTTAATCCCTGCTTCCCTCTGCGAAGGGCCTTTCTTTTACTTTATGTTGAGTCAGTTTACCTACTTCCTTCCATCTTAGAAGCAAACACTTGTGTCAACTGTGCATTGATTCTTACATACTTACTTATTTGCATTCATCATATTACTTTGTGTTGACAATTATCCATGAGATATGTATGTTGAAAGTTGAAAGCAACTGCTGAAACTTAAATCTTCCTCTGTGTTGCTTCAATGCCTTTACTTTGAATTTATTGCTTTATGGGTTAACTCTTATGCAAGACCTTTTGATGCTTGTCTTGAAAGTACTATTCATGAAAAGTTTTGCTATATGTTATCTATTTGTTAGCAAACTATAGAGCATTGCCTTGAGTCACTGCATTCATCTCATATGCTTTACAATAGTATGATCAAGATTATGTAAGTAGCATGTCACTTCAGAAATTATTCTTTTTATCGTTTACCTACTCGAGGGCGAGTAGGAACTAAGCTTGGGGATGCTTGATACGTCTCCAACGTATCTATAATTTCTGATGTTCCATGCTAGTTTTATAACAATACCTACATGTTTTGCTCGCACTTTATAATGTTTTTATGCATTTTCCGGAACTAACCTATTAACAAGATGCCGAAGTGCCAGTTCCTGTTTTCTGCTGTTTTTGGTTCCAGAAAGGTTGTTCGGGCAATATTCTCGGAATTCAACGAAACGAAGACCCAACATCATAATTCACCGAGACGGACCAGGACACCGAAGGAGAGTCGGAGGGGAGGCCTGGGGCCCCCAGACCATAGGCCGGCGCGGCCTGGAAGGGGGGCGCGCCGCCCTATGGGGTGGGACCCCCAGGCGCCCCCTTGCGCCGCCTCTTCGCCTATAAGACCCCTCGCGACCTAAAACCTCGATACCAAGTGACGAAACTCCAGAAAGACTCCAGGGGCGCCGCCGCCATCGCGAAACTCCAATTCGGGGGACAAAATATCTGTTCCGGCACGCCGTCGGGACGGGGAAGTGCCCCCGGAAGCCATCTCCATCGACGCCACCGCCTCCATCATGCTCCGTGAGTAGTTCCCCCATGGACTACGGGTTCTAGCTGTAGCTAGTTGGTATTCTCTCCCCCATGTACTTCAATACAATGATCTCATGAGCTGCCTTACATGATTGAGATTCATCCGATGTAATCGGTGTTGTGTTTGTTGGGATCCGATGGATTGTTACATTATGATTAGTCTATCTATAAAGTTTATGAAGTTATTGTTGCTGCAATCTTGTTGTGTTTAATGCTTGTCACTAGGGCCCGAGTGGCATGATCTTAGATTTAAGCTCTATACTTATTGCTTAGATTGTATCTACAAGTTGTTTGCACATGTCTATGTCCGGAACCCGAGGCCCCAGAGTGACAGCAACTGGGATAACTGGTGGGGAAGGCTTAGATATGAGGATCACATATTTTCACGGAGTGTTAATGCTTTGCTCCGGTACTCTATTAAAAGGAGTACCTTAATTTCCAGTAGATTCCCTAGAGGCCCGGCTGCCACCGGCTAGTAGGACAAAAGATGTTATGCAAGTTTCTCATTGCGAGGACGTATGACTATATATGGAAAACATGCCTACATGATTAATAATCTTGATGTTCTGTCTTAATGCTATTTTAATCCTATCAATTGCCCAACTGTAATTTGTTCACCCAACACTTGTTATTGGAGAGTTACCACTAGTGTAGATAGCTGGGAACCCCGGTCCATCTCTCATCATCATATACTCGTTCCTATATGACATTGGAAGTAGTATCAACTATTTTCTCGGTGCCATTACCTCCGTGTTACTCATTACTCGCTGCTCGTGTTACTCGTTACTATTGCTCCCATATTACTGCTGCTTTCACATCACCCCTGTTACTAGTGCTTTTCCAGGTGCAGCTGAATTCACAACTCAGTTGTTAAGGCTTATAAGTATTCTTTACCTCCCCTTGTGTCGAATCAATAAATTTGGGTTTTACTTCCCTCGAAGACTGTTGCGATCCCATATACTTGTGGGTCATCACCCTTCCACCTTGACGGCACCACATTTCGCCTCGTGCGTGAAGAGGAAGCCGATCGTATCCCCTGCAACATGTAGTGGGTGGCACTCGTCCTGGCACGTAGGGTCGGTGTGGAGCATCTGAGTTAGCTCAACATCCATGTTGCCTTCAGCTGCTTCGCGGAAACCCGCGAGGTGGACGCCACGACCCTCTCCGGCGCGGACTGCTCCGTGGTTAGGGCTGTGGTTCGTCTCAAGCACGCTCGATGGGTTCCGCTGGATATCCTTCACTCTCGCGCGTCGTGGGGCTCTCGTCTCATCACCCTCCGTAAGGTTAGGGTTTGGCGCTACCGCGAGTCCTACAACAAGGAGGGGGAGTACATCCCCTTCTTCAGCCCGCCGCCGCCCCCTCTCTACCGTCGCCGCGGTGCGCGGATCCCTCTCGCCCCACCAGGTTGCCACCACCCTTTGAGAACGGCTCCTGTGGCGAGGCGCCGCTCGACGGGGTCGACGAGGAGCCCCTTCCCCACGATGCGCTGCTCGCCTTGCTCGGTAGCGTCGCCAGTGCCTCCAGCGCCCGCTCGCGCTCACCGTCTCTCAGCTCTGCGTCCACACTCGTCGTGTCGTGGTGCAACCTTGTTGGATCAGAGGGAGATTCTGGGTCCCTTGGGTCCAGCCCTCCCCTTGCTCTAACCAGGAGGCACGGCGTGGTGATCACCGAGCTGGAAGATGAGGCGCCTACTGCCGTGGCCGTCCCTGACCATTCTGCTGAGGAGGTGAAGAGGAGCCACCGCTTGGCGCTCAAGGATTCTCAGTCGAACCGGTGGAGATCCGCGCCATGAAGCTTCGTGGCCTCAAGGACACGCTCGGCGGCTGCACCGCCGCCCTCGAGAAGCAAGTGCATAAGCACAACGTGCTGTCGTGTGGTGACCCTGCATACCACTGCATGTTGTAGTATGCCAGTCGTTGATATAACATTCACGAAGTACCATTCCGCAAATATTACATCCCTCAGAGTAGTACAACAGAACATAGCAGGTCCATAACTCCTTCATTTATTATTACAAGCATAATGTACATATCATCACGGAGCTCCTCTTTGGTCCTAAGAGGAATACTCCTGGGTTCGAGACGAACCCAACTTAACTTATAATACAGGAGTCTTACTATGTTATACATTTATTTCCTCGAGCAGTAAAGTACTAAGAGTTCGTACTGCTCGGTTACTACTACTACTTAACGGTCTAAGCTTGCTCTCCTCCGGAACCCTCCCCGATTCCGTAGACTATAAGGTAGTCTACACCTTCAACACCTCCAGAGAGGTCTGGTTCTTCATAGCCGATGATGTCGGCTCCTTCAGGGTTGTCATTGTCCTCCTCCATATGGTTCAGACAATCTAAGCAGGGGATTTAAGAGTGGTATGAGTACAAGCGTACTCAACAAGTTCATTATAGAAAAGAGGTGTTTAATGCACTAGCTACGATATTAGACCAGAAAGTCTAATACCAATGCAAGTTTTTATAAACATTTCTTCAAGAGGTTGCTTTTATTTCAAAGAACTATGTCCGTCAGCCTTCACCGGTTTACTAGAACTTCATGGAGTTCCTTTCCGGACGCGTTCGTAGTTCCATATCCCGGAACAGGGAGTGACATGTCACGATTCATTACACTCTGCAGAGGTGTGTTGCTTTAGCCATAAGAGATCTTAACCTTGGTGCCAACCGGGCAGCTTTCCCGTCCACACTTCCTTCGGTGTGAGGCCCGGTATAAGGTCTAGCCAATCATGTTCCTCCGCTACCTCGAACCTATGGACGCAGAGGATTGGCTGATGGACACAGAGCGAAAGCTCAATACCGTTGGATGCAATGACCTGGAGAAGGTCAGATATGCAACACACTTGTTGTGTGGAACCGCCGCATCATGGTGGGATAATATAGTAGCCGTTTATCCGGCTGAGAAGGTATTCACCTGGGAGGAGTTTAAAAGGAAGTTCAGGGAATCCAATGTCCCTGAAAGCATTGTGGAGTTGAAGCGTCGAGAATTTGAAAGTCTCGAGCAGAAGGATAAGGCCATCCTGACTTATGTCAGGGAATTTTCGAAGTTGTCTCGGTATGCTGTTGAGGAGGTCAACACCGAGGACAAGAAGAAGAAGAGGTTCTTGCGGGGGTTAAGTCCCCAGTTCAAGGTTCAGCTCAGGATGATGAGAGCGACTGAGTTCCAAGAGTTGGTGGATGCAGTCATCACTCTTGAAGATGACTTCAAGCAGCTGCAAGAGGAAAAGAGGAAGAAGGCCAAGTTTGAGCCTAAGAGGTTTGTCAGCAACAAGCCCAATACCAGCTTGATTTTGAAGCCGAGGTACAACAACAACAACAACAACAACAACAACAACAACAACAACAACAACAATAACAACAACAACAGCTACAACAACAACCGAAGGGGTTCGAATAACCAGCCTATGGCCCAAATTGTTTGCCGTAGCTGTGGAGGCAGGGGACACTTTTCCAGGGACTGCAAGAAGCCAAGGATAATATGCTTTGGTTGTCGTGAGGAGGGACACATGATGAAGGATTGCCCTAGCAATAAGAATGGAGGAGGAAGCCGAGGAGGAAACACCGGAGGGAACTGGAAGAACAAGAAACCCTTCGGCAAGTTAAACTGCACCAGCTTGGAGGAGGTGGTCAACTCCGATCAGGCAGTGATAGGTACGCTCCAGATACTTACTCATCCTGGCAAAGTACTTTTTGATACTGGTGCAACTACATCATTCATTTCTCAACAATTCATCATCAAACATGGGATTAGTTGCACTAAGCAAGATACACCTATAACCATACTTTCCGCGGGGGGCGATAGTAGTAACCCATACCAAACAAGGACAAGTCATTATGATCAATAAATGCGCATTTGACGCATACCTGTTCATTTTACCGATGAAGGGCATTGATGTCATTCTTGGTATGAACTGGTTAGAGGCTAACGGAGCATTGATCGACTGTGTGAACAAGACTGTGTCTTTGAAAAGCCCCGATGGAAGTAGAATGATCTACCAAGGAGACAAGCATACACAGATCGAAGTCGAGCTACAGCTGAATAGCATGAAGGAAGTGAAGTTGGAGGATATACCTGTAGTAAATGAATTCCAGGATATGTTTCCTAAGTAATTACCTGGAATGCCCCCAGATAGGGAGATAGAGTTTACTATCGACCTAATTCCAGGCACAACTCTGATTGCTAAAGCACCATACAAGATGGGGCCTAAGGAGTTGAAAGAGCTCAAGGAGCAATTGGATGACTTGGAACAAAAAGGATTCATACAAGAGAGTATCTCACCATGGGGATCACCTGTGATCTTCGTGGATAAAAGAGATGGAGGCAGAAGGATGTGCGGAGACTACAGGAATTTGAACAATGTTACTATCAAGAACAAGTACCCATTACCTAGAATCCAAGATCTATTTGATCAAGTTAGAGGCGCGGGAGTCTTTTCCAAGATTGATCTAAGGTCCGGTTATCACCAGATAAAGATCAAGAAGGAAGACGTTCCGAAAACAGCCTTTGTCTCGAGGTACGGACATCATGAATATTTAGTAGTACCTTTTGGATTAACCAATGCCCCGGCAATTTTCATGAATCTCATGAATAAGATCTTCATGCCATATCTAGACAAGTTTGTCATCGTATTCATCGATGATATCTTGATATACTCCAAGGATAAAGCTGAACATGCTGAACATCTGAGGTTAGTGCTGCAAACACTCAGGGAACACCAACTCTATGCTAAATTTAGCAAGTGTGAGTTTTGGCTAGATCAAGTAGAATTTCTTGGTCATGTCATTAGCAAGGACTGAATAGCTGCTAAACCCGAGCAAGGTAGCAGCAGTTTTAGATTGGGAAGCACCCAAGACTGTCAAGGAAATCCGAGGATTCCTAGGAATGGCAGGATACTATCGGAGATTCATTGAAGGATTCTCCAAAATAGCAGGACCGATGACCAAGCTGTTAAGAAAGAACACACCATTCGTATGGTCGGAGGAGTGTGAGAAGAGTTTTCAAACTCTGAAGGAGAAACTCACCACAGCACCGGTGTTGGCAAGGATTACACCGTGTACTGTGACGCATCCAAACATGGATTGGGTTGCGTACTCATGCAGGATCGAAAGGTGATATCTTATGGATCGAGGCAACTCAGACCTCATGAAGTAAACTATCCAACACATGATTTAGAATTAGCAGCAGTGGTATTTGCACTTAAAACTTGGAGACATTTTCTCTATGGAGCCAAGTGTGAGCTCTATACGGATCATAAGAGTCTTAAGTACTTCTTCACTCAGAAGGAACTCAATATGAGGCAGAAAAGATGGCTCGAACTAATCAAGGATTATGATTTGACCATCAACTATACTCCAGGAAAGGCTAATGTTGTAGCAGATGCTTTGAGTAGGAAGAACACTGGAGGAGTGGAACAAGAGTTATCACCGGAGTTGAGGAAGGAAATAAGTCAAGCCCAAATACAAATTTGGGAGAAAGAAGCTCATGAAGGGCTATCAGCTTTACAAGTAGCCGATGAGCTAAATGTTAACTTAAAGAATGAGATAATGATGGGTCAATTGGACGATCCATTCATCGTGGAGGAGATGAGAAGAATTGATGAAGGAAGACCATCAGAATTCCACCGAGGGGAATCAGGATCCCTATGGTTTCAGAAGAGGATTTGCGTTCCGGATATTGCTGAGATCAAGGAAGTAATACTCCGGGAAGCTCATCAAACACCATATTCCATACATCCGGGAAGTACAAAGATGTACATGGATCTTAAGGAGTTATTCTGGTGGATTAATATGAAGAGAGAGATAGCACAATACGTGGCGGAATGCCATACCTGCCAAAGAGTGAAAGCTGAACATCAAAGTCCGGCAGGAAAGTTACAACCTTTACCAATCCCAGAATGGAAATGGGAGGTAATAGGAATGGATTTCATCACCAGACTACCCATGACAAATAAAAAGAAGGACATGATATGGGTAATCGTGGACCGGTTGACGAAAAGCGCACACTTCTTAGCAGTAAATCAGCAGGATAAAGGAGAAAAACTCATTGATCTTTACATCAAAGAGATCGTGAGTAAACATGGAGTGCCCAAGAAGATCGTGTCAGGTCGGGGATCCGTGTTCACATCAGCATTTTGGAAGCAACTACATGAAGCTTTAGGATCCAAGTTAGACTATAGTACCGCCTATCATCCTCAGACAGGTGGACAAACAGAGAGAACCAACCAGATCCTAGAGGATATGCTTAGGGCTTGTTCCCTAGACTTCGGAGGATCATGGGAGGAGCACTTGCCACTAGCAGAGTTTTCATACAATAATAGCTATCAAAGCAGCATCAAGATGGCACCGTTCGAAGCTCTGTACGGAAGGAAGTGTAGATCACCCATATGCTGGTATGAGGCTGGAGCAAGCAAAGAGTTTAATCCTGATTATGTCAAGGAAAAGCAACAAATCATTGACATTATAAGAGATAGGCTTAAGATAGCTCAAAGTCGACAGAAGAGTTATGCCGATCAGAAGAGAAGGACATGGGAGCCACAAGTTGGAGACATGGTATATCTCAATGTGAGCCCGATGAAAGGTCTCCAGAGATTTGGAGTAAAAGGGAAGTTAAGCCCTAGATACATCGGACCTTTCAAAATTTTGAGTCAGAACCGAGGGTTAGCCTTTGAATTGGAACTACCGGGAAGGTTAGCACAAGTTCACAATGTATTCCATGTGTCTCAACTCAGAAAATGCTTAAAGACCCCAGACGAGCCAGTATCACATGAGGAGCTCGAGTTATAGCCAGATTTGACATACATCGAGAAGCCAGCAAAGATTCTCGAGGAGAACTGGAAACAACTCAGGAATCGAGCCATTAAGTACTGCAAGATACAATGGAAGCATCACCCCGAGAGGGAAGCCACCTGGGAAAAGGAAGAAGACCTAAGGAAAACATACCCCGAACTCTTCAGGTATTACAACCACAAGTTCAGGACGAAGTTTTCTTTAAGGGGGAAAGGCTGTAATGTCCCAGGTTTAGAGACGATCGAGGGGTAGATTTTAGAAAGGGATGTGCATTGCATCGTAAATTCCGGGGAAATTTCGCGCTTTTAAAACAAAACTGCATCAAAGGGGGACAAGTTTCTCTCTCGTCACTTTACAGGGTTAGGGTTTCGAGAGTGTGACAAACTTGTTCTTATTCAACTGAATTAGAGTTTTGAGAAGAGAGAAGGGATATTGCATTACAAACTAAAGTTGCATGATTGAATTCAATTTTAAGTTGCATGATTGAATTCAAACCTAAAGTGGAATTTGAATTTCAAATTCAAACATTAAATAAATAACCCATAATTCAATTGTGAGGAAATTCATTAAGTAAATAATACACATTATGAACAATATAAATAAGAAGTAATGCTCATTAGAGAAAACCTTGAGCTTTATTGATTAACACATATTATACATTGTCTTTACAATATTCAGGATTGAAATATAAAAGATTACAACACATTACATGAATTGAATAATGGAAAGTAAAAAGGGGAAATAAAGAAAGATTACAACTTAATGAAATTTCCTAACCTACAAGTTAATCTTCATGAAATCTTGGATCTGGATGATCTTGCATTTCATCTTGATTATCTTCTTAGTTCCCTGCACACAAACACAACAAACACAAGTTATGCCAAGTGGCATTGCCACTTGGCAGGTTAGAAATAAAATGGAATTGGAGAGGATATGACCAAAGCTGCCGAGCTGATCCTCTCTCAGCCAATTTCAAAGCATCAGGTACACACACACACACAAGCTGCTCACACAGCTAGTGTGCATGTGCAACAGCAAACCATGCTTGTGCATGCACAACAGCATACACACACGACCAGAGTGAGTCATCAACAAGTGTCAGGCACTGATACGTCCAAAACGTATCTACTTTCCCGAACACTTTTGCTATTGTTTTGCCTCTAATTTGTGTATTTTGGATGCAACTAACACGGACTAACGCTGTTTTCAGCAGAAGCTGCTCACGGTGTCTCGTTTTTGTGCAGAAATCCAACTTTCGGGAAAAACCTCGGAATTTATGCAGAAGGCCCTATTTTCCAAGGAAACTAACGGAGCCAGAAGGGCAATTGAAGTGGAGGCCCGAGGGCCCCGCACCATAGGGCGGCGCGGCCCAGGGGGGCCCGCGCGGCCCTGTGGTGTGGCCCCCTCGGCCGGCCTCCGACGCCCTCCTTCGGACTACTTGTTCGCCTCGACCTAAAAACGCTAGAAGAGAAGTCGAAGTCGCCAGAAACCCTCCAGAACGCCGCCACATCGCGAAACTCCGTCGCGGGAGCCAGAAGTCTCCGTTCTGGCACTCCGCCGGGACGGGGAATTGGAGGAGATCATCACCGCCATCACCGCCAACGCCTCTCCATCAACCAGCAATGTTTCCCCCATCCATGTGTGAGTAATTCCCCCGCTGTAGGCCGAAGGGGATGGTAGGGATTGGATGAGATTGGTCATGTAATAGCATAAGATTGTTAGGGCATAGTGCCTAGTGTCCGTAGATGGTACTTTTATGATATTGTTGCAACTTGTTATGCTTAATGCTTGTCACTAGGGCCCGAGTGCCATGATCTCAGATCTGAACATGTTATTGATTCATGAAGATATTCGTTGTTTATGATCTTACCCGCAAGTTGTATACACGCGTCGCTGTCCGGAACCAATGGCCCCGAAGTGACAGAAATCGGGACAACCGGAGGGGATGGTAGTGACGTGAGGATCACATGTGTTCACGGAGTGTTAATGCTTTGCTCCGGTACTCTATTAAAAGGAGTAACTTAATATCCAGTAGTTTCCCTTGAGGCCCGGCTGCCACCGGCTGGTAGGACAAAAGATGTTGTGCAAGTTTCTCATTGCGAGCACGTACGACTATAATTGGAACACATGCCTATTGATTGATTAGTACTTGGATACCGTTTTATTATTATCTGCAAATGCCCTGCTATGATTGTTACATGAGTTTCTCTCATCCATGCAACGCCCGTCATCCGTCCCCGTGCCTACAATATTTTAATCCTGCTGTTTACTAAAATCACTACTGCTGTCTTTGTTACTCTGCTGCTGTTATTTCACTACTGCTACTGCTATAAAACTGTTACTACTGATAAACTCTTGCGAGCAAGTCTCGTTTCCAGTGCAGCTGAATTGACAACTCCGCTTGTTAAGGCTTTCAAGTATTCTTTGTCTCCCCTTGTGTCGAATCAATAAATTGGGTAATACTTCCCTCGAAGACTCGTTGCGATCCCCTATACTTGTGGGTCATCAAGACTATTTTCTGGCGCCGTTGCCGGGGAGCATAGCTTTATTTGGAAGTTCACTTGGATTGATATTGTTCGCTGCAAATTCTCCATCATGGGTAAACCTCGCGATACTAAGGTCGCCATGATGAGGACTGGCTTCCCGATCTTTCACGATGCACCTTGATGATCCATAGGACCGATAGATCTTGAACTCCCTTGAAAGATTCAAGGATACTCAAGCACATATGATTACTCTTGACAACTCAAGAACTCACACATCTTTATTGATAACTAGACGAACGTCCGAGACGCCGTCATAGAGCCAACCCAGCAGGGATGGTGATAACTAGAACCCAAGGTTCTACATGATCTGAATCAAAACTAGACTACCCTAAACCCTAGCCGTGCCATCTCCTTATATGAGAGGGAGAGGTGGCCAGCCGGCCCCCTTATTGGGCCTAACCTAGTTCGACTTGGACAGGCCCAAGTCAAACAGAACTCTATTAAAACCCTAGATGGCCCACAACATGACCTGGCTACATTATTATCTCCTAATAACAATATTATAATAGAATACTGGTACAACCTTAGACCTAATTATCATATCAATGGCTGTCCTAGTGTACCAGGCCTGGATATCCATATCACGCCATATTACCATCCACTACAAGAATAGGTACAACTCTGAGTACCTCTGCTGCTCTTGATTCACCATCTGTGATTGATAAACTTGTTTCACCGCCACATGCTTCAAATGCTGGTACATCTGCTGAATCTGAACACTCTCATAATATTGATAATGTTTCTGCTGTGCTTGATGATAGTGGTTCATTGGGATCTTTTCTAGATGCTACAATTGCTAAATCTAGACAAATTGAAAATACTGAAACTCCTAATGCTACTACACCTGTTATGTGGAACTTGATGATGATTTTATTGAAAAATGCCATGCTACTACTGATGCAAGAAAAATTAAAAAGTTGCTTGCAGAACATACTGTTAGATATAAACTGTCTCCTGATCCTAAATTTGCCACATCTCCTATAAACATTAGGGATAAAGATTATGATTTTTCTCTTGATCTATCTTATATAGCTATTGTTGAGAAAACACCTTTTTGTGGTACTGAAAAAGAAAATGCTGTTGAACACATGACTGAGTTATCTACTTTGAGTAGCTTGTTTTCTGATGATGTTAAGAAGCGTACTTACTTTGTTGCTAAAATCTTTCCATTCTCATTAAAGGATGACGCTAAAACTTGGTATAATAGTTTGCCACCTGGTTCTATTAAAAGTCCAAAAGAATTACTTGTCTGTTTTCTTCCGGAAATACTTTCCTGCTAGTGCTCAACATGTTGCTTTGCGAGAGAGTTTATAATTTTGATCGGGAAGATGAAGAGAAATTGCCCGAGGCTTGGGCAAGATTTTGCTCTCTTATTAGAGCTCTGCTCGACCATGATTTAGAAAAGCATGATTTACTTGATATATTTTATAGTGGACTAACCATTGAGTCTAGGGCATACCTGGATAGTTGTGCTGGTTGTGTTTTCGAGAAAAGAACTCCGGACGACGCTGAAGAATTATTGGCTAAAATAGGCCGGAATTATGATGATTGGAATACGCCTGAACCAACTCCAACGCCAATAGTGAAGAAGAGGGGTTTAATTAAATTGAATGATGAAGATATGAGGGAAGCCAAGAAGTCTCTCAAGGAGAAAGGTATTAAATCCGAGGATGTGAAGAATCTACCTCCAATAGAAGATATATGTGAGATAATTCCCCCTTCATCCATGATTGAGGTAAACTCGCTTCAACGCTTTACTAGGGAAGATATTCCGTATTCAAAACCTCTGCGCAATGCTTAGATGAGTTTGATAATTATATTGTTAAGCAAGAAAATTTTAATATGAGAGTAGAGAATCATCTAATGGAAAATTCTCAAGCTATTAGTCAATTGCATGATATTGTGGAGAGAACCTCCAATGATGTTAAGATGCTTGTTAAACATTTTCATATGATTCAAACTCAGATTGATCAACTCACTAAAGTGCAAAATGACTTGTTAGGAAATAATGCTAAAGAAAAACATGCTTATGAAGTAACAACTAGAGGTGGTGTCTCTACCCAGGATCCTCTATATCCTGAAGGGCATCCCAAAATAATTGAACAAGATTCTCAACGCATTGAACCTAGAGCTCATTCTAAGAAGAAAAAGAAAAAGAAACATAAAAATGTTGTAGAATCCTCCGAACTCTGTTAATGATCCTAATAGTATTTCTATTTCGATGCTGAAGCTGAAAGTGGTAATGAACATGATAATGATAAAGATAATGATAAGAATGATACTCCTGATAAAGAAGAGGTTGAAGAAGAACCTGAAAAGCATGCTAAAAATAAAAAGTATACTAAAGAAGATTTTATTACTGAGAAACATGGTAATGAAAGAGAACCTTGGGTGCAAAAGCCAATGCCTTTTCCTGCTAAGAAACTAAAATCAAAGGAAGAAGAACACTATAATAAATTTTGTGATTGGATGAAACCTTTATTCTTGCAAATCCCTTTAACTGATGCTATTAAATTGCCTCCTTATTCAAAGTATATGAAAGATATTGTTACTAACAAAAGGAAAATCCCCAATGAGGAAATTTCCACTATGCTTGCTAATTACTCTTTCAATGGCAAAATTCCAAAGAAGTTGGGCGACCCAGGTATACCTACTATTCCTTGTTCTATTAAGAATAATTATGTTAAAACTGCTCTATGTGACTTGGGAGCCGGTGTTAGTGTTATGCCTTTTTCTCTTTATAAGAGACTTTACTTAGATAAGTTGATACCTACTGATATATCTTTGCAAATGGCTGATAAATCTACTGCTATTCCTGTTGGTATATGTGAGAATGTTCTGTTCAAGTTACTACTAAGCGCTTGATATTAAGCTGATTTTGTTGTATTGGAAATGCTCGAAGATGATAATATGTCTATTATTCTTGGGAGACCTTTTCTTAACACTGCAGGGGCTGTTATTGATTGCAACAAAGGAAAGGTTACTTTCAATGTTGATGATAGGGAACATACCGTTTATTTCCCCAAGAGGATTGAGAAAGCGTGTGGAGTTAATACTATTTCTAATGTGAGAACTATCAAAGTGGGAACCATCGATTGTCCTATATATGAGCCTAAAGAAGAATATCAAACTCTTGTTATTGGATCCATATCAATACAATTCAAGGTAACATGATTGATTTGAGGTTTATTTCTTCATATGCTATGTAAAATTTATTTGGTGGCAAGACTTGATCAACCTTGTTAACAAATACCTTTTATATGCATAGAGGAGGTAAACAACATCTCTTTCTTCCTCCACTTGCTTTAGTTGCTTGTAGCACTTTTAATTTGCAAAGTTTCTTAATTGATTTGAGATTTCAAAAATTTTCCTGGCCAGTAATAATAAACTTAATACCCAGAAAATGTGCATTTTTCAAAGTTTTCAAAAATTCACAAAAATTATACCGTTGGTCCTATTTTTCGACGAGGCACCTGGGAGCACCAGAGGATGACCTGTGGGGCACCAGGGGGCGCCACACCACTGGCCGGCGCGGCCAAGGAGGTGGCCGCGCCACCATGTGGTGTGGGCTCCCCTCTGCCCCACTTTGTCATCTCTTTCTCCCAGCACCTTCTCTCTCCCGAAAAAACTCGTACCAAGTTCATCTCTCTCGCGTTTTTGCTCCAGAGCTCCAGATTTCTCGATCTCTTTGCTCAGCCCAGATTTCTTTCTGAAATTTGGCACATTTGCTCTTCGGTATGTGACTCCTCCACCCATCCAAGTAGAATTTCGTTTGGTTGAGTATATCTTGAATATTTTGCTGCTGTAGGTAACATGTTTAGTGAGCTTGCATGCTTGTTCTAAGTGGTAGAAACTAGTTTTGATGCATGATTAGTACTCTAGCAAGTTCCTATGGTAGTTTCCCTCAATTTTATGTCACCAAATCAAACTTTTATATTGGTTGTTGAAATTTCAGAAAATGGAATGGAATAGATATCACTTGAACCAGCAAGAATTGGAAGTCCAACAAGTTATGATAGTCAATCGTGAAGAGGGAGTATACCCCTCTTACTACCCGTGCGCGGATTTCATGAGAAGCGCGGGGATATTTGAAGATGTTCAAACTCTAATTTCTCGTGCAGGGCTGAGTGACTTTGTTGAAGGAGAGCCAAGACAATATGTAAAATTAACTATGGCTTTTGTGCAGGACTTCAAGTTTAATTGGTCGCGATCTAACCCCACGGTCCGAGTATAAAATTTACAATAAAGCTGTCAACTTGCCATTTAGTGCTTTTTGTGCAGCAATTAGAATACCGCAATGGGGGTCGTGCGAGAAGATAAGGGGATCGCCGCAAGAACTCTCGGATCTTTACAAGATGATTTGCGATGGAAGGAGTTTCTCGGGTGAAAGTGGTAAAATCACTAGTATTCAGCTCCCGGCTATCCGCTACTTTGCTTATTTTATTACCAAATGCGTTCTCGCCAAAAGGATTGGTAGTAAACTTTATATCCCGGATTTGGCTTTTCTAGCTGCAGCACCTTGCAAAATAGTAGGTCTTATAATTTGGGGGCATTAATAGCTTATAGACTTGCTACTAACCGTGAGAAAGGTGGAATGTGTGGAGGCCTCATCGCCTCCCGTTTACTAGCTTTTCATAATGTAGAACCTCATCATTTTGATATTCCGTTCCCCATAGAAAAACTTGACATAGCCTCTATGATTAAACATGAATTTGTTTCAGATTCCTCCAACTTGGGTAACCTGTATTATAAGATGATATTTTATAAGAAAGTTTGGAGAATAACTAAGAAAAGCGAGAAACTAGTAAGATTGCCTGCGTCTGTTTTGTCTAACCTTGATTCCAGGGGAGATTGGTCGGTCACGAAGGTGCACTTGGATGCACATATAGAGAGAGGAGGCCAACATGCAAGAGACGACATAGAGGTCGAGGAGCACCTCGACTCATCATCCGATGCAGCAAGTTCCTCGCATCAACATGGTGGATATGCGGAGCCTCCACGCTTTTCTTCTGCGCAGGAGCTTTACTATGACTACTCCATGGACTACCCACCGGCGAGGAACGACCCTCGTTGGGGTTGAACTCCCACTTAGGCCAAAAGCCTAAGCTTGGGGGGAGGTATACCGGCATCACTCATTCTTTGCATATTATGGTTGCTGGATACTTGCACATACTTGCTTTGTTCGTTTGAGTGGTTTTCTAATGAGAGGAAGATGATATTTGGGGAAGTGCTGCCTGAAAACAGATTCTGGGCTGTTACCGTAAAAATTCGTGCGCACAGCCAGAACATTATTTTGAGTTGCAAATTTTTGTGGATGTTCCCCAGGTTGTTATCTAACTTTCATTAGTTGAACACTTTTTGAACTGAGCAACGTAAGATTTTTGTAAAAATCGATTTCTGTACTGCTGTCAGGTTTTGGCAGATTTCTGCCATCTCGCTTTTCTGTGTTTCTTTTAGTTTGCTATTTCTTGTTTTTGCTTTGTTCCTTTCCAAAACACAAAAAGACCAAAAATATTTATGTTGTTTCTCTTCACCATTTGTTTATCTTGGTTTCTTGCATTTGTTTCGCTTTATTTGCTATTGCTAGTTTGCTATAAGAAAACCCAAAAAGATTTTGCTTTGTTTGCTTGTTTCCTTTTGTTCTTATTCTCAAATTTGAAAACACCAAAAATATTTGCTGTTCTTCTTTGGTTTGTAAAGTTCATTATGAGTTAAATGGTCTTCGGTGGCTGGAGCGTGGTTTTCATTTCATATTATCCAAGCTACACAAGTGAAAAGGCAATAATGACGATCTACGACAATCTGATTGTGGTGAGAGGCTGGTATGAACTCTATTTGTTTTCATTTTTGTACATATACTCATCCATGTGAGCATGCTTAGTTGGTTCATGTGAGGTATATGTCATTTAAGAAAGTCTAGTAGTTCGTGATCTCTCATGATTAGCTCCAATTTATTAATATGAGTAGCATGTCATGGATGTTTGCTTGCATTGTTTTATTCATAAGTAAGTATGGCATCGTGGTATCCTCCTCTGAATAATTCATTTATATCGACTTGGCACATGCTCACGCATGCATATGACTGAACAAGAGTCAATTAAGCCTCAATGATTTACATTGCTTCAGAGTTCTTGTATAACTTTTATGCCTCAGTTAATTTATTTTGCCGCAAGCATGATTATGACGATTCTTGCTCTCTTGATTTGTCGCTCCCTAGTCTTTTTGCTAGCCTTCACTTGTACTGAGCGGGAACGCTGCTCGTGCCTCCAAACACATGAAAACCAAGTCATTCCAGAGTGTCCACCATAAATACCTATGCATGGCATTTCAAACCATTCCAAGTAAATTCTCATGCGCTACCTTTAAAATCTTCAAAATGCTTCTTAATTTTTGTTAATGTTTCATAGCTCATGAGGAAGTATGTGGTGTTTAGCTTTCAACCTTGTCATTTACTTTTGACGGACTCTCATATGGAATAGTGGCACATCCGCTTATCCAATAATTTTGCAAAAAGAGCTGGCAATGGGATTCCCAGTCCCGATTTAATTAACTTAAATAGACACTCCTCCATGGTTTGTGATTGTTGGACGGCACCCGAAGGATTCGGTTAGCCATGGCTTGTGTAAGAAAAGGTTGGGGGGAGTGTCATCATCGTAATAAAACTAAAGTAAAAAGGCACTCCTTCATGGTATGTGATCGTTGGCAGGCACCCGAGGATTCGGTTAGCCATGGTTTGTGCAAGAAAGGTTGGAAGGAGTGCCAAATAAATATGCAAATAATTCATGGGAGCCGCTCTTGAAAGTCCGGTTGGCGAGGTAGTTGGTGTACCCATTACCATTCGTTGACAACAACAAACACCTCTCAAAATAATTTTACTCCTGCTTTACAAATGAAAAGCTCTAGCGCATGTTGATCCCTGCTTCCCTCTGCGAAGGGTCAATCTTTTACTTTTATGTTGTGTCTCCATTATTTCTTTGAGCACTTTCTTGAGAGCACAACTGTCATTCTTAGTATAATATGCTTGTCTCAAAATATGATCGATTGTGGTATAACTTTGATGCTTTTATCTTTGACAATCACTACTTCTAGTCTTTCTATGAACTTCAAAGGTGCCCGGGCATTTATGTTTTGCCAATCAAATACGAGCAAGCGAGATACCACTTTATCATACTCTCTTATGAACATTGCAATTCTGCTTATATACATGATTCATGATGCTTATTATTAATTGTTGGTACCTCTTCATGATTGACATAGTTGTTAGATGATCTTATTTGCATGTACCTTATTATGAACTGCTCAAGTATTAGCCATATCATGAGAATATATACATCATATGAGCAAATGTGTTCGTGAAAGTTCTTTTATCGCTCATTTGTTAACTGAATTGCTTGAGGACAAGCAATAAGCTAAGCTTGGGGGGAGTTGATACGTCCAAAACGTATCTACTTTCCCGAACACTTTTGCTATTGTTTTGCCTCTAATTTGTGTATTTTGGATGCAACTAACACGGACTAACGCTGTTTTCAGCGAAGCTGCTCTGGTGTCTCGTTTTTGTGCAGAAATCCAACTTTCGGGAAAAACCTCGGAATTTATGCAGAAGGCCCTATTTTCCCAGGAAACTAACGGAGCCATAAGGGCAATTGAAGTGGAGGCCCGAGGGCCCCACACCATAGGGCGGCGCGGCCCAGGGGGGCTCGCGCGGCCCTGTGGTGTGGCCCCCTCGGCCGGCCTCCGACGCCCTCCTTCGGACTACTTATTCGCCTCGACCTAAAAACGCCAGAAGAGAAGTCGAAGTCGCCGGAAACCCTCCGAACGCCGCCACATCGCGAAACTCCGTCGCGGGAGCCGAAGTCTCCGTTCGGCACTCCGCCGGGACGGGGAATTGGAGGAGATCATCACCGCCATCACCGCCAACGCCTCTCCATCAACCAGCAATGTTTCCCCCATCCATGTGTGAGTAATTCCCCGCTGTAGGCCGAAGGGGATGGTAGGGATTGGATGAGATTGGTCATGTAATAGCATAAGATTGTTAGGGCATAGTGCCTAGTGTCCGTAGATGGTACTTTTATGATATTGTTGCAACTTGTTATGCTTAATGCTTGTCACTAGGGCCCGAGTGCCATGATCTCAGATCTGAACATGTTATTGATTCATGAAGATATTCGTTGTTTATGATCTTACCCGCAAGTTGTATACACGCGTCGTCTGTCCGGAACCAATGGCCCCGAAGTGACGAAATCGGGACAACCGGAGGGGATGGTAGTGACGTGAGGATCACATGTGTTCACAGAGTGTTAATGCTTTGCTCCGGTACTCTATTAAAAGGAGTACCTTAATATCCAGATAGTTTCCCTTGAGGCCCGGCTGCCACCGGCTGGTAGGACAAAAGATGTTGTGCAAGTTTCTCATTGCGAGCACGTACGACTATAATTGGAACACATGCCTATTGATTGATTAGTACTTGGATACCGTTTTATTATTATCCGCAAATGCCCCGCTATGATTGTTACATGAGTTTCTCTCATCCATGCAACGCCCGTCATCCGTCCCCGTGCCTACGGTATTTTAATCCTGCTTGTTTACTAAAATCACTACTGCTGTCTTTGTTACTCTGCTTGCTCGTTATTTCACTATCGCTACTGCTATAAAACTGTTACTACTTGATAAACTCTTGCGAGCAAGTCTGTTTCCGAGTGCGGCTGAATTGACAACTCCGCTGTTAAGGCTTTCAAGTATTCTTTGTCTCCCCTTGTGTCGAATCAATAAATTGGGTAATACTTCCCTCGAAGACTGTTGCGATCCCCTATACTTGTGGGTCATCAGGCACTGCTTTCGACCAAGGGAGCCAAGTGAGGTTCATATAAAACCTTTTCCACCGCCAGAACCCTACCTGTTCATCGGCAGCAGCTCCACAGGGTAAGAACACAAGAACAGGAAGAACTCATAGCCAGCAACACCATCCAGAAACAGCTCTAACAAAGAACTGTTTTCTGTTGAACACCAAACCATGAAGTAGATCAAGCACAAGCTACTAGGAGGAGCAGGGCAAGCACAGAAATCAACCAGAAGCAAAAGCCACTACACCAACAACTTTTCTAGGAGCTGGAGTGAGGTATACCATGATAAACATGAGCAAGCAATTGTTTTGCTCACAGATAAGCATGCCTAGCATCACAGAAGCACAGGTGGGTGGAAAACCCTGTTTGTATCATCATATGGCTGCCAAGCCATTTGGTGCCAGCAAACCAGTGACCTAGCTAGAAGGAATTCATCAAGGGAACATTAGTCATACCAATACAGTGGTATAACTAAAGGAATCCATCATTGATGGATCCTGTCTAGTCAGTCAGATTTACAAAACACCCCATAGCTAGCTAAACCATCAGACAGATAGACTTTATGATGTCTAATTATGTTTGTCAACATTAAAGTCCACTGGAAATCCAAAATAGGATTAACCAGATGGCATTCACCAAGTCACAACCAGCCACAGAGAGAGAGGGGAGCTACCAGGACAGCACCAAAAGGCTGTCAGGGTCACCTCAACCCATGACCACCAAGTCCGGCACATACATCATCACCATAAGGTTCAGAATGAGCTAGGGTTCCCAACCAATGGTTGGCATCCTTCTAGCTCAAGCAAATCAATAAAAAGAATCATCACTGAATTACAGTTCATCTCAATTATCCAGTAAACAAACACAAGCTACACAGATAAATGACATACACAAGATAAACCCAGCACTGGAGACTTGCATTTGATCCAAGGGATCACTGCAAGCCTCAACAGATGCTTGATCAAGCAATAGCCTGCACAGCACCAGGTCTGGTGTCACACATGCACAAGATTAAGCATCAGGAGGCACAGACAGTAGGATAGCAAGCAACCAACAAGCAGTTGATGACCACAAGATCATCAGGGCTTGCCTAAGCATGCAAAAGCTTGACAGGGGTAAGCCTGGCATCAATTCATAAACCATATAAATGAAGTAGCCACAGTTAAGCAACTATTATATCACAGATAATCAAATCAAGCATATCCAGAAGCCAGCCATCCAGGGATGGAACTAACCAGTAGTAATCATGCTCCACAGGGAGTTTTTATGAATCATAGCACAGTGGATAGAGCACCTGGAGCACTGGCACTTGCTTCAAGCAAGAAATACACACAATAGTGAGCCAGAGAAGCCAGGGCATAGCATAGCACAAGCAAGCAAGTAACAGCAATGGCTAGGGATGCCCAGATGAGCATCTAGATAGACAATAGCATGCATAACCACAAGAGTGAACAGAGACAGTAAGCAAAGCAGGAATACATAACAGCAGGGTGAGCACACGTGCATTAGCTAGGAAGAGTAGAGCAGCAGCACAAGCCTGGGCATGGTCACAGAAGCAATGGCCATGGCCAGTAGAGCACAACAGCAACATCCAGCAATAAGCAGCACAGCACAACAGCTCCATGAGGAGAGGCAGTCGCAGCACAGCCAGGAGGAGGAGGTATAACAGGTAGAAGAAGGGAAGGTGGCGCACATACCAGGAGCTGGAGTACCACGGCGTGCCATGGCGGCACGGCGGCACGGGCCGACCACGGCAGCGCCAAGCCGCGGCCAAGCCTGGCGTCGCCGAGCACGAGCGCTACAACACCACCACGGTGTGGCTCACGGCCGCATCACCGCGTCTGATTCGCCGGTGAGCGACGAATCACCGCGGAACCCCCACAGCCGTGCAGGCGAACGCGTTGGGGGTGAGCCAGGGAGGCGACGAAGGCCAGATCTACACGGAGGATCTGGTGCACCATCGAGAGGCGGTCCAGATCCGCACCATCTCGTCGCCGGCGAAGGCCGGAGACGGCCGGGATCGAGCGGCGACGGCGGAGGCGATTTTGGCGTCGCAGGAGCTGAGAGGGGATTAGGGTTTGGGCGATGCGGGGGAGACGACGCGACTGGGTCGGTTGGACCGAGCCTAGTGGGCTGGTCCAACCTAACCAGCTCGGTCGCCTGACAGGTGGACCCGAGGGGTATTTTGGTCATTTCCAAAATACCCAATTAAATGAATATTTCAAAGAATTTTATAAAATAGAATCTAACTCTAAAAAATAATTAAAATATGAAAAATGCTCAGCATAAAATTCTCTACCATAAAAAAATATGAAACTGAAAATTTGAAATTAAACAAGAATAAGTTCAAATTTGAGGATTTAAATAATCATTTAAACCACGCACTTTATTTTCAATAATGAAAATAAGTCCATAAATTCTTTTGGACTCTAAAAACACCTTGACAACACTTCAAGGGTGTATTTTGCCCTAAATAGAGTATCCTCAAATCATTCTTAGTATCAACCTCTCACATGAAATAATAACGACATCGGAAGGGGGGAACAAACCCTAAAACTGGAATCATGCATCAATGCTTCTTTAACCATTGCCCTTATCGGACAATGATGCTATTTTTCAGCAACGAGAGGACAAGGGTCAGTCCACACCATCCAACTGCAACACTTTGCAGTGTTCAGGCAAGTTCATCACTTGCTCATGTCATTTGAGTATTTTTACCAAATTACTTGCAAAGTACTATGTTTATCACTATCGCATGAAAAGCAAAACCACTATTTCCATAACTATGAATATGACTATGTGGTGGGCAATGGAACCATGGATTGTGTTGATATGGTGGAGGTTCCATTGCACGGGTTTATATCCATCTAGGATTAAACAACAAATGTCGTCCAGTGATTCTTGTGCCGTAATACCCGTGTTAACCACAAGATCCGGAGTGGGACGGAGTAGTCAAAAGTGTTTCCACCTCTCGTTCATCAACGGATGCGCATTACTGGGTGCACTTGATCTCGAGAGACAAGATGCAGGGTGGGGAACCCGTAGAAGTCCCTACGGTAATGTGGTCTATGATGGGTTGCAACTACCGGCAGGGTGGGGAACCCGTAGAAGTCCCTACGATATGAGCTCTGCATTGTCGTCGTGGTCGGGGTCCATCCTTAATTGGTGTAAGAGGACTGGCGAGGACCCAGGGTCGGAGATTGCAACAAAGGGTGGGTGTTCGAGGTAGCGGAGCAACATGATTGGCTAGACCTTATACCGGGCCTCACACCGAAGGAAGTGTGGACGGGAAAGCTGCCCGGTTGGCACCAAGGTTAAGATCTCTTATGGGTAAAGCAACACACTGATACGTCTCCGACGTATCGATAATTTCTTATGTTCCATGCCACATTATTGATGATATCTACATGTTTTATGCACATTATATGTCATATTTACGCGTTTTCCGGAACTAACCTATTGACAAGATGCCGAAGTGCCAGTTCCTGTTTTCTGCTGTTTTTGGTTTTAGAAATCCTAGTAACGAAATATTCTCGGAATCGGACGAAATCAAGACCCAGGTTCCTATTTTTCCCGGAACCATCCAGAACACCCGAGAGCCGCCAGAGGGAAGCCCTGGGGGCCCCACACCACACCCTGGCGCGGCCGAGAGGGGGCCGCGCCGCCCTATGGTGTGGTGGCCCCGAGCCCCCTCCGAGGCTGCCCTTCCGCCTATTTAAAGCCTCCGTCGCGAAAACCCTATTACGGAGGACGAAACCCACGAAACCTTCCGGAGCCGCCGCCATCGCGAAGCCAAGATCCGGGGGACAGGAGTCTCTGTTCCGGCACGCTGCCGGAGCGGGGAAGTGCCCCGGAAGGCTTCTCCATCGACACCGCTGCCATCTCCACCGCCATCTTCATCACCGCTGCTGCTCCCATGAGGAGGGAGTAGTTCTCCATCGAGGCTCGGGGCTGTACCGGTAGCTATGTGGTTCATCTCTCTCCTATGTACTTCAATACAATAATCTCATGAGCTGCCTTACATGATTGAGATTCATATGATGATGCTTGTAATCTAGATGTCATTGTGCTAGTCAAGTGAGTTTTACTTATGTGATCTCCGGAGACTCCTTGTCCCACGTGTGTAAAGGTGACAGGTGTGTGCACCGTGTGGGTCTCTTAGGCTATATTTCACAGAATACTTATTCACCGTTATGAATGGCGTAGTGAAGTGCTTATTTATATCTCTTTATGATTGCAATGTGTTTTGTATCACAATTTATCTATGTGCTACTCTAGTGATGTTATTAAAGTAGTTTTATTCCTCCCGCACGGTGTAATGGTGACAAGTGTGTGCATCCGTGTTAGTACTTGGCGTATGCTATGATCATGATCTCTTGTAGATTGTGAAGTTAACTATTGCTATGATAGTATTGATGTGATCTATTCCTCCTACATAGTGTGAAGGTGACAGGGTGCATGCTGTGTTAGTACTTGGTTTAGTCGTGTTGATCTTTCTTGCACTCTAAGGTTATTTAAATATGAACATTGAATTGTGGAGCTTGTTAACTCCGGCATTGAGGGTTCGTGTAATCCTACGCAATGTGTTCATCATCCAACAAGAGTGTAGAGTATGCATTTATCTATTCTGTTATGTGATCAATGTTGAGAGTGTCCACTAGTGAAAGTCTAATCCCTAGGCCTTGTTCCTAAATATCGCTATCGCTGTTTGTTTACTCGTTTTACTCGCGTTACTACTGCTGCGTTACTACTGCTGCGTTACTACTGCTTGTTTACTCGTCTTGGGCAAAGCACTTTTCCGGTGCCGTTGCTACTACTTATTCATACCACCTGTATTTCACTATCTCTTCGCCGAACTAGTGCACCTATTAGGTGTGTTGGGGACACAAGAGACTTCTTGCTTTGTGGTTGCAGGGTTGCATGAGAGGGATATCTTTGACCTCTTCCTCCCTGAGATCGATAAACCTTGGGTGATCCACTTAAGGGAAACTTGCTGCTTTCTACAAACCTCTGCTCTTGGAGGCCCAACACTGTCTACAAGAATAGAAGCTCCCGTAGACATCAAGCACTTTTCTGGCGCCGTTGCCGGGAGGAAAGGTAAAAGGCACTCATACTCCGGTTCCATGTAACAGTACTTTTCTGGCGCCATTGTGTTTGTGCTCGAAGCTATTTCCTTTAGATCCTGCAATTGCATCTTTTTGTTTCTTGTTTACACTAGTTTGGCATAATGGACAACAATGAGCTTCTTATTCTATTTCCTGATTTAAAACATGGATTATTTGATGCGAAAATTAAAAAACCTATGGAATCTTATTTGCATGCTGGTAGTAATATTAGTATGAACGCTTTGAACACCATTGTTGATAATAATGTAGAAAGTTCTAAGCTTGGGGAAGCTGGTTTTCATGATCTTTTTAGTCCCCCAAGCATTGAGGAGAAAAGTTTCTTTGATGATACTTTGCCTCCTATTTATGATGATTATAATAGTGGTCTTTTGGTACAACCTACTATGGAGAGTGAATTTTATAATGATTATACTATGCCTCCTACACTTGATGAGAATAATAATGATAGCTACTTTGTTGAATTTGCTCCCACTACAACTAATAAAATTGATTATGCTTATGTGGAGAGTAATAATTTTATGCATGAGACTCATGATAAGAATGTTTTATGTGATAGTTATATTGTTGAGTTTGCTCATGTTGCTACTGAAAGTTATTATGAGAGAGGAAAATATGGTTGTAGAAATTTTCATGTTACTAAAATGCCTCTCTATGTGCTGAAATTTTTGAAGCTACACTTGTTCTATCTTCCTATGCTTGTTACTTTGCTCTTCATGAACTTGTTTATTTACAAGATTCCTATGCATAGGAAGCATGTTAGACTTAAATTTGTTTTGAATTTGCCTCTTGATGCTCTCTTTTGCTTCAAATACTATTTCTTGTGAGTGCATCATTAAAACTGCTGAGCCCATCTTAATGGCTATAAAGAAAGAACTTCTTGGGAGATAACCCATGTGTTATTTTGCTACAGTACTTTGTTTTATATTTGTGTCTTGGAAGTTTTTTACTACTGTATCAACCTCTCCTTATCTTAGTTTTGAGTTTTGTTGTGCCAAGTAAAGTCTTTGATAGTAAAGTAAGTACTAGATTTGGATTACTGCGCCCTGTAGGTAGCTCAGAAAATTAATCCAATTTACGTGCGTGATCCTCAGATATGTACGCAACTTTCATTAAATTTGGGCATTTTCATTTGAGCAAGTCTGGTGCCCTAATAAAATCCATCTTTACGGACTGTTCTGTTTTGACAGATTCTGCCTTTTATTTCGCATTGCCTCTTTTGCTATGTTGGATGAATTTCTTTGATCCATTAATGTCCGAGTAGCTTTATGCAATGTCCGGAAGTGTTAAGAATGATTGTGTCACCTCTGAACATGTTAATTTTTATTGTGCACTAACCCTCTAATGAGTTGTTTCGAGTTTGGTGTGGAGGAAGTTTTCAAGGGTCAAGAGAGGAGGATGATATACTATGATCAAGAAGAGTGAAAGCTCTAAGCTTGGGGATGCCCCGGTGGTTCACCCCTGCATATTCTAAGAAGACTCAAGCGTCTAAGCTTGGGGATGCCCAAGGCATCCTGTAACATCCCATGTTTGTTAATCAATTTATGTTGCTAAGTTGTTCATAAGCATGCATGCATTTGTATTGAATTTGTGAAATCTTGCACCAAAATGGTTTGAAACAAAGTTGCAAATGTTGTATTTTGCTCTATTTAAAAATTTGATGCAAAAAGCCCCTCAAAACTGGGTCAAAATACCCTAATTATACCTATTTTTGCCCTATTTTAAATGTTCCAGAGTTTTCCAAAAAAGCCAGGGGGCTATGGGCAAAATGCCCTTGTCTTCTTCCTGGCACAGGCAGGCACCTGCGTGCCCTGCCCTGCGCGCCCGACGCCGGCCACCTCCTGCTCGCCCCGCGGATGAGGATGACGTCCTGGAGAGCCTCCTGCACGCCTCCCCCTCGTCCCTATCTCTTCTCCCCCACGCACGCCTCCTTTCTCTCTCTCTCTGCTGCGCGCCCAAACCCTAGCCACGGCCACCTCGCCGGCGCCGCCGTTCTGCCCCTCCCCGCGCTCGGCCGAGCAGCCCTGGAGCTCCGCCGCGACGCTCCCGTCCTCCTCCGACCACCAGCGCACGCCGAGGAGGCTCGAATCGGGCGAATCGAGCTCCGCCCGTGCCGCAGACCTCCGCCTCCCGCCGGCGTTCCCGGCCACCTCCGGCGACGCCGTCGACCTCCACGCGCTGCTGGTGAGCTGGGGAACCTCCCGGTCCCCTCCGTTTCCTCCCTCTCGCTCTGGTCCGCCCCCGCGACGAGCACCTGCGAGCTCGGCCGCCAGCCATCGCCGCCGTGGTCGCTCCGGCGACCAATCGCGGGCGGCGCCGCCACCCAAAGGTTCCCCGCGTCGAGCTGCCCCTTTTTCCTCCTCGCGCGCGCCCTATCGCCCTCCGAGTCGGCGGATTGAAATCCGCCCGAGCTCAATCTGGAGCTCATGGCCGTGGCTGATGTCATCATGACGTCATGCCCACGTCATATCTCCTTTTTCTATTTTCCAGAAATTTTAGAAAATGGATAAAACTTGTTTAATTCATAACTATTTCATCTTAAATCAGAAAATGGTGTATAATATATCAAAATGTTCAGAAAAACATTCTCTACAACTTTAGATGTAATTCATGCATCATTGCAACAATTAAAACTGCATAAGTAGTGAAACCCTAATTAACCCCTCTCATATGTCGGGGTCCGATGCCGGAACCCCTTTAATCTGATGATGTACCTAGGGTTTATTCAATTCCATTAATATGACATATCATTCATACTTGTATGCGCATTGCATCGATGCCATATGTTGATTGTTGTTTTACCCTTTCCGGTGTTTGCTTCTTCACGGTCGATAGAGCACGAGTCCGAGCCGATGAAGTTTGACAACACCGAAGATCAATAATTGTCCACCGACGAACAAGTCAAGCATGTATCGAAGATCCACTCCGGTTTGTAAGGGACAAAGGCAAGCCCTAGCCTGGTTCATATATGATTTTGAAATGCTTTTACTCTGGTTCCTACATATTGCATACGATTCAACTGTCTTTTATCGATAGGTAGACTTATCCTATCTATTGCATGTTCCACCCTTGTAGCCTCAAATACCCGATCCACTGCTCCTAGCATAACTAGGTTGGGTATGTGTGCGTCGCTAGAGCCTTTATCTCTTTATGCTTAGCCATGCTTAGTTTGTTACGCTACTACTCCGGTCTTCGGACTGGAGCCATACAATGAAATGAATCTAGCATGACAGGTTGACGTTGTAAGTGTAGAGATGTTGTTAAACATGATTAAAGGCTCAGACGAGACGCCACATTGGGATGTGGTGGGTTGTTTCGTTTCTGCCGACCCTAGGAACCGAGTTCTCGCCTCTTGAACCAAGACCGAGCGTACAACCACATGAGGCCCTATTATGGTACCCTCTCGACTCACTAACTTGCCTAGTAGATTCCATGAGTCACATAGTTTGCGCGTTACCTGGTCATATGCATTGCATTTTGCTTTGGGGTAAAGGTACATAACAGGCAGGTAAGCGTGGTCGTGGTGGCTGGGGGTTGCGGCCTCTGGGGAAACCCACCTCGGCTCACATCGTTAAGAACCGACTTCGGGACTTGACCCGTTACGGCGCGTGACTCATGGTCTCGGCGACAGCAAGGTAAAGGTCGTGGTCAACCACTCTCTGCCAGCTTTCCAAGGAAGAGAGCTAATGTACTGGCACTAAGAATCGGTTGGCACGTGTGGGTAAAGTTGTGCACCCCTGCAGGGTTAAATCTTTTCGAAAAGCCGTGTCCACGGTTACGGACGACTTGGGAATGGATTCCGTGATCATAGACAACTTTAACCTAATCGTAAAACTTGGCAAACAATGTGTGTTTACGGATACCTTCTTCGGGTGTTGAGGGGGTGATCCGAGGATAGTGGTTCGAGATGATGAAGATTGGTGGATACAATGTGATGATCAATAGAGATAGAGATATCGCTCTCTTATCCCCTTTTAAAGGTTCTGAGTAGTCGAGCTTCTCCTCTCTCTTGTCTTACAAAGGAAAACTGGCTTTACGCAAAAGAAGCTCCACAGAAAGCCCGCATACCCGCTTTGCTAAAAGGTTGTACTAAGTCTTGTTGAGTCCCTGTACTCAGCTTTGCATGTTTTTGTTTCAGACGAAGTCGCTCCAACAGATGGTGGTTTCTAGTCGACATCGACGAGTAGCTTGGGGTTCCCAGGTGGCAGCCTGGAATCTATGGGTTGGGACGTCGCCGTTATGCTCCTGGCCTCTTAGGCCTTTTGCTATCTTGCTATGTCTAATAGCATAACTTTGCTTCCGTTGATTGATGTATGTCAGGTCAGTGACCTCTGCTTGTAATACTTTGGTTCTTCGCTCGGTTATGAGCTTGTATTACCTTCTTGGAGTCGTAGAGTCACCGTTGTGTTACCGATTCTCTCACTGTAGTCTCTCGAGCTCTAGGTTAGGCTTATGTCAGACGAAGATCTGGTATTTGTCTAACCCTGATCCCGGGGGTGCCACAGGTTTTGGTATCAGAGCAGGACTGCCTGTAGGAAACCCTTTCTACTGGTCAATGTTGAGTCTAGTGTTTGTGAAAACTATTTGAAAGTTAAAACTATTTCCGAAAATCTGATTAGGATTCTTTTTACTCCTTATCTGGTATCGCTCTAATTCAAAGGTGCCTTACCTTGTGTTGATTTGAAAAAAATTCTATCTCTTCTAGTCTTTCAAACTTAGGTGCCTCAAAGGCATGTCGTTTCTAAACCAGTTGACCTAGTGCAGATTTATCTAGAGTCGAGTGTGTTCTGTGCTTCCTCTTTGTTTTGTTTTGTTTCAACGGAGAGATTCCTTTCCATCATGATCTCTCTATTTTGTGAGTTCCACATCATTCTGTTCTCGGTTTCGAGGTTTCCTTTTGCCTTGTATGCCTCCTTTTTATTTTATTGGGTACTTCGAAAGCTATGCATTGCTTCTAGATGCTAACCCGTGATTACTACCTCGTAGTGTCCTTTGTGTCACTCATTTAGTAGTTACTCCTTTCTCGGCTTTTAACCCTTGGACTTGAACCTAAGGTCCCCGATTGTGCTGGATTCTAGTGTATGAATCCTAGTACATGAAGTTGGCCTTTAACTCAAGATCCATGCCGTTGAACACTGGTGTTAATGTTCAAACATTACATCGGGATGGCTAAATTCAAATCAAGCTAGCCTTCAAGCTTGTGGTTATTGTCATGTTGAATTGCGACAATTACGAACTTTCCCTTCCACTAGCTATCGCAGAGGTTCTTTCATGGAACCAAATGGATCACGACAAGAGTGCTCTTTGAGAGTCTCATGTCTATGTCGGTGACTCTGCCACACCTCCCTTTTCAGCATGAGTTTCCCCAAAGTGTTATCTTGTGCATCTCTCAGGAATTCTGATCCTCATCATGTTCCTTCTATTTAGTTGTTTTCCAACCTTTGTCTGCTAGTTAGCAGCCAAGTGGTAAATGTGCATTGGTGTTTTCCAGTGTATATTACTCTCGTGGTTCCTCAAGACATTCCACTTCGGTATGTCAGGAGAAACAAACTCCAGTACCTCGTCCATTTCCTGGACTTGGTCAAAGTGTTGTAATCCGCAGATTAAGAAGTCTCGTTAGCTTCTGTTCTGTTCTACCTTGGAGTATCACCCTCTTCTATATCAAGAGATCGTGTTGTATCATGACCTTATTGATGAAGTGATGATGCTCTTGCACGTCTTTACTCACCCTTCCTCCGAGCTGTCCGTGCTTGGGAATGTTGGGGTGTACTTATTGATGTGGCCATCCGAGATTCTTAGCAATTCTTATTGCTTCGAAATCAAGGGACATTTGTGTCATTCTTAGCATAATTGGTTCACCAATTATTAAGTGAAGTTTGATTGTGTTGCCAAGTCCATTCGTTCAGGCGCACATCTTTGGTCAAAGAGTTCGACTAATGCCAAAGCTCTCAAGACCATATCGTTTGCTTTGTAAAGCACGATTCCCTCTTGAATTCAGTGATATACCGGTGGTTCGTGATATTCTAGTTGTCTTCTAGAAGTATCGCCATGTTGTTACATGATCGTGTTATCGAGTTCATGAGTAAGTTAGTTATGTGAACTACTCCTTCTCCAAGAACCGTGATGGATAACCCTGGACTAGTTGGTTGA
This sequence comes from Lolium rigidum, assembly GCF_022539505.1. NCBI lineage: Eukaryota > Viridiplantae > Streptophyta > Magnoliopsida > Poales > Poaceae > Lolium > Lolium rigidum. Next base: position 109,856 of record NW_025899867.1, read on the forward strand.
GCTTAATCAACAACTTGGAGAGTTGAAAGATAAGAGCTCTATCCAACTTTGTTCCTTCATCAAGGGATGTCTAGTGATGTTTGTGTTGAAGTCAGAAAGTATCTCCTTTGCGGATATGCTATCTTCCCCATATTTGATTTGAGCCTGGGCTATCATCAAATCAAAGTCAGTTTCAAGGACTATCTTGATGATGTTTATACTCATGGTGTCTCGTCTGAGTATACGTTCATGTCCTTTGGACTGACCAATACTTCTGCCTTGTTCATGCAGAATATGAGTCCCTCATATTGGAGTATCTTGATAAGTTTGTCATTGATCCCATCAATGACATTCTTATTTCCTCCATGTCTAAAGAGGTTCACATTGAACAAGTGGCACTAATATTAGAAACTTTTGAGAACCATCTTTGTGTTATCATGAAGTATGTGTTCTGGATGTTGGAAGTGACATTCTCTAGTTCACGTGCACTTGCTGAAAGATGTCGCCGTGGATCTGAGTCGAGTTCCCTTTGTTATCCTCGAGAATCATCGCAAGTCGGTCAGGCATGTGCGAAGTATTCTTGAGATGGAAGGTTGTTACCTCCATTCCTTGAAAAGTTTCTCTATGCACACCAAGCCACTGACTGGTTTGTTCAAAGAGATGAAGCTTAATAACTTCATTATCTTCTTTGATGTCCCCACAATGACTCACTTGTGTTACATTACAAGTTCATGTGCACGCAATTGCCTTTCCAGTCGCAACCACATGTATTAAGCAATCTAGCTCAATCCTTTGGAGCTTGACATTGTGGTCCATATCTTGAGAATCTAGCAACTTTACCTTGGTGGTAGTTGTTGCAATTTCTATTCGTACATGATGAGTCTGAAATATCTTTACACCTAACCAAAGCTGAATCTCAAGCGGCAATGATGGTTAGTGTTTCTCAAGGATTTTTGACATAGGTCTCTTTGTAAATCCGGCAAAATTGATGTCGTGGTTAACACAATTAGTCGGAAGGCCTAATGCCATAATCTCTTGAATCATCAAGAATAACCACTCTCCATGAGGATTTCCCTCATAGCAGCTTTTCAATTCCGAAGTCCGACCTTGACTCGATGACCTATTGAATTCTGGTCAATAGCCTAATATTGGTGTCTAGAACATCAAGAAGAACATTACAAACAAAGTTGCTAAATGTCTCCCAGTCAATCCCTCAAAATCATTTCTCCGGTGATGACCACTTCGTTCGGAAAAATTTCACTCCCCGGTGATCCTGCTACGTCATTCGACGATGGTCCTCCCCTTCCAGTTGTTTGTACTTGAAGTTCTCTTTAATTCACACGTTGTGTGAATTCGTCAGTCATCTAGGCCCCAGCCTTTTGAGTAGACAACAATCACTTCATGTACCCTTGCCAAAAGAGTGACTATGATATTTAAATCCAAAGTTGCTTTGGTTGGATAATCATTCGTTCTTCCACGAGTCACCATTTCTAAGAGTGCCTCGTTATGGTATCAAAGGCAGTTTAACTCTTCGCTACCTTGTCTCTTCGTATTCTTGTAAAGCGTGGAACAATTGCCTACCAAAATTTGAAACTTCTTTAATCTCCTCCTTTACCTTGACGTGTTTCATGTTTGTTAGCTCAAGAGTTGTTTTTCAACACTCCTTCCATGAGTTGACCATGAGATACTCGATCTTTTAAAGATCCACCGTCCAGAGTTATTCCCTCTTTCCTTTAGGTGCAGATGAGCAACAACCTCAAGGGGAGAATAATGAAGCGCTTCATTCGTGGGGTGGTGGATCATCTTCATTCGTGGTGTCGTGGATCAACTTCCTCAACAAAAAAGATCGGTGTGGTATCAACAAGTTCGTTGAAGACCGGTGTAGTCCCGGTTACCTTCTCTTTTCCTACCTTAGGAATCTCGGGGACGAGATTCTTGTAAGGGGGGTAGAGTTGTAACATCCCATGTTTGTTAATCAATTTATGTTGCTAAGTTGTTCATAAGCATGCATGCATTTGTATTGAATTTGTGAAATCTTGCACCAAAATGGTTTGAAACAAAGTTGCAAATGTTGTATTTTGCTCTATTTAAAAATTTGATGCAAAAAGCACCTCAAAACTGGGTCAAAATACCCTAATTATACCTATTTTTGCCCTATTTTAAATGTTCCAGAGTTTTCCAAAAAAGCCAGGGGCTATGGGCAAAATGCCCTTGTCTTCTTCCTGGCACAGGCAGGCACCTGCGTGCCCTGCCCTGCGCGCCCGACGCCGGCCACCTCCTGCTCGCCCCGCGGATGAGGACGACGTCCTGGAGAGCCTCCTGCACGCCTCCCCCTCGTCCCTATCTCTTCTCCCCCACGCGCGCCTCCTTCCTCTCTCTCTCTGCTGCGCGCCCAAACCCTAGCCACGGCCACCTCGCCGGCGCCGCCGTTCTGCCCCTCCCCGCGCTCGGCCGAGCAGCCCTGGAGCTCCGCCGCGACGCTCCCGTCCTCCTCCGACCACCAGCGCACGCCGAGGAGGCTCGAATCGGGCGAATCGAGCTCCGCCCGTGCCGCGGACCTCCGCCTCCCGCCGGCGTTCCCGGCCACCTCCGGCGACGCCGTCGACCTCCACGCGCTGCTGGTGAGCTGGGGAACCTCCCGGTCCCCTCCGTTTCCTCCCTCTCGCTCTGGTCCGCCCCCGCGACGAGCACCTGCGAGCTCGGCCGCCGGCCATCGCCGCCGTGGTCGCTCCGGCGACCAATCGCGGGCAGCGCCGCCACCCAAAGGTTCCCCGCGTCGAGCTGCCCCTTTTTCCTCCTCGCGCGCGCCCTATCGCCCTCCGAGTCGGCGGATTGAAATCCGCGCGAGCTCAATCTGGAGCTCATGGCCGTGGCTGATGTCATCATGACGTCATGCCCACGTCATATCTCCTTTTTCTATTTTCCAGAAATTTTAGAAAATGGATAAAACTTGTTTAATTCATAACTATTTCATCTTAAATCAGAAAATGGTGTATAATATATCAAAATGTTCAGAAAAACATTCTCTACAACTTTAGATGTAATTCATGCATCATTGCAACAATTAAAACTGCATAAGTAGTGAAACCCTAATTAACCCCTCTCATATGTCGGGGTCCGATGCCGGAACCCCTTTAATCTGATGATGTACCTAGGGTTTATTCAATTCCATTAATATGACATATCATTCATACTTGTATGCGCATTGCATCGATGCCATGTGTTGATTGTTGTTTTACCCTTTCCGGTGTTTGCTTCTTCGCGGTTGATAGAGCACGAGTCCGAGCCGATGAAGTTTGACAACACCGAAGATCAATAATTGTCCACCGACGAACAAGTCAAGCATGTATCGAAGATCCACTCCGGTTTGTCAGGGACAAAGACAAGCCCTAGCCTGGTTCATATATGATTTTGAAATGCTTTTACTCTGGTTCCTACATATTGCATACGATTCAACTGTCTTTTATCGATAGGTAGACTTATCCTATCTATTGCATGTTCCACCCTTGTAGCCTCAAATACCTGATCCACTGCTCCTAGCATAACTAGGTTGGGCATGTGTGCGTCGCTAGAGCCTTTATCTCTTTATGCTTAGCCATGCTTAGTTTGTTACGCTACTACTCCGGTCTTCGGACTGGAGCCATACAATGAAATGAATCTAGCATGACAGGTTGACGTCGTAAGTGTAGAGATGTTGTTAAACATGATTAAAGGCTCAGACGAGAGGCCACATTGGGATGTGGTGGGTTGTTTCGTTTCGCCGACCCTAGGAACCGAGTTCTCGCCTCTTGAACCAAGACCGAGCGTACAACCACACGAGGCCCTATTATGGTACCCTCTCGACTCACTAACTTGCCTAGTAGATTCCATGAGTCACATAGTTTGCGCGTTACCTGGTCATATGCATTGCATTTTGCTTGGGGGTAAAGGTACATAACAGGCAGGTAAGCGTGGTCGTGGTGGTTGGGGGTTGCGGCCTCTGGGGAAACCCACCTCGGCTCACATCGTTAAGGACCGACTTCGGGACTTGACCCGTTACGGCGGAATAATCCTTAGCGCGTGACTCATGGTCTCGGCGGCAGCAAGGTAAAGGTCGTGGTCAACCACTCTCTGCCGGCTTTCCAAGGAAGAGAGCTAATGTACTGGCACTAAGAATCGGTTGGCACGTGTGGGTAAAGTTGTGCACCCCTGCAGGGTTAAATCTTTTCGAAAAGCCGTGTCCACGGTTACGGACGACTTGGGAATGGATTCTGTGATCATAGACAACTTTAACCTAATCGTAAAACTTGGCAAACAATGTGTGTTTACGGATACCTTCTTCGGGTGTTGAGGGGGTGATCCGAGGATAGTGGTTCGAGATGATGAAGATTGGTGGATACAATGTGATGATCAATAGAGATAGAGATATCACTCTCTTATCCCCTTTTAAAGGTTCTGAGTAGTCGAGCTTCTCCTCTCTCTTGTCTTACAAAGGAAAACTGGCTTTACGCAAAAGAAGCTCCACAGAAAGCCCGCATACCCGCTTTGCTAAAAGGTTGTACTAAGTCTTGCTGAGTCCCCGTACTCAGCTTTGCATGTTTTTGTTTCGGACGAAGTCGCTCCAACGGATGGTGGTTTCTAGTCGACATCGACGAGTAGCTTGGGGTTCCCGTGTGGCAGCCTGGAATCTATGGGTTGGGACGTCGCCGTTATGCTCCCGGCCTCTTAGGCCTTTTGCTATCTTGCTATGTCTAATAGCATAACTTTGCTTCCGTTGATTGATGTATGTCGGGTCGGTGACCTCTCGCTTGTAATACTTTGGTTCTTCGCTCAGTTATGAGCTTGTATTACCTTCTTGGAGTCGTAGAGTCACTGTTGTGCTACCGATTCTCTCACTGTAGTCTCTCGAGCTCTAGGTTAGGCTTATGTCAGACGAAGATCTGGTATTTGTCTAACCCTGATCCCGGGGGTGCCACACATCCCCTTCTTCATCGACAACATTATCAGGTTCCTCCCCTGAAACTATATTTTTATTCCGTCACATCTTATGCACTTTGCTTGGAGCGTCGGTTTGCTTTTGTTTTTTTGTTTTGTTTGAATAAAATGGATCCTAGCATTCACTTTGTGGGAGAGAGACACGCTCCGCTGTAGCATATGGACAAGTATGTCCTTAGGCTCTACTCATAGTATTCATGGCGAAGTTTCTTCTTCGTTAAATTGTTATATGGTTGGAATTGGAAAATGATACATGTAGTAATTCTAAAATGTCTTGGATAATTTGATACTTGGCAATTGTTGTGCTCATGTTTAAGCTCTTGCATCATATACTTTGCACCCATTAATGAAGAAACACTTAGAGCTTGCTAATTTGGTTTGCATATTTGTTTTCTCTAGAGTCTAGATAATATCTAGTATTGAGTTTTGAACAACAAGGAAGACGGTGTAGAGTCTTATAATGTTTACAATATGTCTTTTATGTGAGTTTTGCTGCACCGTTCATCCTTGTGTTTGTTTCAAATAACCTTGCTAGCCTAAACCTTGTATCGAGAGGGAATACTTCTCATGCATCCAAAATACTTGAGCCAACCACTATGCCATTTGTGTCCACCATACCTACCTACTACATGGTATTTATCCGCCATTCCAAAGTAAATTGCTTGAGTGCTACCTTTAAAATTCCATCATTCACCTTTGCAATATATAGCTCATGGGACAAATAGCTTAAAAACTATTGTGGTATTGAATATGTACTTATGCACTTTATCTCTTATTAAGTTGCTTGTTGTGCGATAACCATGCTTCGGGGACGCCATCAACTATTCTTTGTTGAATATCATGTGAGTTGCTATGCATGTCCGTCTTGTCCGAAGTAAGAGAGATCTACCACCTTAATGGTTGGAGCATGCATATTGTTAGAGAAGAACATTGGGCCGCTAACTAAAGCCATGATTCATGGTGGAAGTTTCAGTTTTGGACATATATCCTCAATCTCATATGAGAATAATAATTGTTGCCACATGCTTATGCATTAAAGAGGAGTCCATTATCTGTTGTCCATGTTGTCCCGGTATGGATGTCTAAGTTGAGAATAATCAAAAGCGAGAAATCCAAAATGCGAGCTTTCTCCTTAGACCTTTGTACAAGGCGGCATGGAGGTACCCCATTGTGACACTTGGTTAAAACATGTGCATTGCAATGATCCGGTAGTCCAAGCTAATTAGGACAAGGTGCGGGCACTATTAGTATACTATGCATGAGGCTTGCAACTTGTAAGATATAATTTTCATAACTCATATGCTTTATTACTACCGTTGACAAAATTGTTTCATGTTTTCAAAATAAAAGCTCTAGCACAAATATAGCAATCGATGCTTTCCTCTTTGAAGGACCATTCTTTTTACTTTTATGTTGAGTCAGTTCACCTATCTCTCTCCACCTCAAGAAGCAAACACTTGTGTGAACTATGCATTGATTCCTACATACTTGCATATTGCACTTGTTATATTCCTCTATGTTGACAATTATCCATGAGATATACATGTTATAAGTTGAAAGCAACCGCTGAAACTTAATCTTCCTTTGTGTTGCCTCAATGCCTTTACTATGAAATTATTGCTTTATGAGTTAACTCTTATGCAAGACTTATTGATGCTTGTCTTTAAGTACTATTCATGAAAAGTCTTTGCTTTATGATTCACTTGTTTACTCATGTCATTACCATTGTTTTGATCGCTGCATTCATTACATATGTTTACAATATGATCAAGTTTATGATGGCATGTCACTCCGGAAATTATCTTTGTTATCGTTTTACCTGCTCGGGACGAGCAGAACTAAGCTTGGGGATGCTGATACGTCTCCGACGTATCGATAATTTCTTATGTTCCATGCCACATTATTGATGATATCTACATGTTTTATGCACATTATATGTCATATTTATGCGTTTTCCGGAACTAACCTATTGACAAGATGCCGAAGTGCTAGTTCCTGTTTTCTGCTGTTTTTGGTTTCAGAAATCCTAGTAACGAAATATTCTCGGAATCGGACGAAATCAAGACCCAGGTTCCTATTTTTCCCGGAACCATCCAGAACACCCGAGAGCCGCCGTAGGGAAGCCTCGGGGGCCCCACACCATACCGCGGCGCGGCCGGAGGGGGCCGCGCCGCCCTATGGTGTGGTGGCCCCATGCCCCCTCCGAGGCTGCCCTTCCGCCTATTTAAAGCCTCCGTCGCGAAAACCCTATTACGGAGGACGAAACCCACAGAAACCTTCCAGAGCCGCCGCCATCGCGAAGCCAAGATCTGGGGGACAGGAGTCTCTATTCCGGCACGCTGCCGGAGCGGGGAAGTGCCCCCGGAAGGCTTCTCCATCGACACCGCTGCCATCTCCACCGCCATCTTCATCACCGCTGCTGCTCCCATGAGGAGGGAGTAGTTCTCCATCGAGGCTCGGGGCTGTACCGGTAGCTATGTGGTTCATCTCTCTCCTATGTACTTCAATACAATAATCTCATGAGCTGCCTTACATGATTGAGATTCATATGATGATGCTTGTAATCTAGATGTCATTGTGCTAGTCAAGTGAGTTTTACTTATGTGATCTCCGGAGACTCCTTGTCCCACGTGTGTAAAGGTGACGAGTGTGTGCACCGTGTGGGTCTCTTAGGCTATATTTCACGAATACTTACTCACCGTTATGAATGGCGTAGTGAAGTGCTTATTTATATCTCTTTATGATTGCAATGTGTTTTGTATCACAATTTATCTATGTGCTACTCTAGTGATGTTATTAAAGTAGTTTTATTCCTCCCGCACGGTGTAATGGTGACGAGTGTGTGCATCCGTGTTAGTACTTGGCGTATGCTATGATCATGATCTCTTGTAGATTGTGAAGTTAACTATTGCTATGATAGTATTGATGTGATCTATTCCTCCTACATAGTGTGAAGGTGACGAGTGTGCATGCTGTGTTAGTACTTGGTTTAGTCGTGTTGATCTTTCTTGCACTCTAAGGTTATTTAAATATGAACATTGAATTGTGGAGCTTGTTAACTCCGGCATTGAGGGTTCGTGTAATCCTACGCAATGTGTTCATCATCCAACAAGAGTGTAGAGTATGCATTTATCTATTCTGTTATGTGATCAATGTTGAGAGTGTCCACTAGTGAAAGTCAAATCCCTAGGCCTTGTTCCTAAATACTGCTATCGCTGCTTGTTTACTGTTTTACTGCGTTACTACTCGCTGCGTTACTACTGCTGCGTTACTACTGCTTGTTTATCGTCCCGGGCAAAGCACTTTTCTCGGTGCCGTTGCTACTACTTATTCATACCACCTGTATTTCACTATCTCTTCGCCGAACTAGTGCACCTATTAGGTGTGTTGGGGACACAAGAGACTTCTTGCTTTGTGGTTGCAGGGTTGCATGAGAGGGATATCTTTGACCTCTTCCTCCCTGAGATCGATAAACCTTGGGTGATCCACTTAAGGGAAACTTGCTGCTGTTCTACAAACCTCTGCTCTTGGAGGCCCAACACTGTCTACAAGAATAGAAGCTCCCGTAGACATCACACACCTCTGCAGAGTGTAATGAATCGTGACCTGTCACTCCCTGTTCCGAGATATGGAACTACGAACGCGGCCGGAAAGGAACTCCATGAAGTTCTAGTAAACCGGTGAAGGCTGACGGACATAGTTCTTTGAAATAAAAGCAACCTCTTGAAGAAATGTTTATAAAAACTTGCATTGGTATTAGACTTTCTGGTTTAATATCGTAGCTAGTGCATTAAACACCTCTTTTCTATAATGAACTTGTTGAGTACGCTCGTACTCATACCACTCTTAAATCCCCTGCTTAGATTGTCTGAACCATCTGGAGGAGGACAACGACAACCCTGAAGGAGCCGACATCATCGGCTATGAAGAACCAGACCTCTCTGGAGGTGTTGAAGGTGTAGACTACCTTATAGTTTACGGAATCGGGGAGGGTTCCGGAGGAGAGCAAGCTTAGACCGTTAAGTAGTAGTAGTAACCGAGCAGTACAAACTCTTAGTACTTTACTGCTCGATGAAATAAATGTATAACATAGTAAGACTCCTGTATTATAAGTTAAGTTGGGTTCGCCTCGAACCCAGGAGTATTCCTCTTAGGACCCAAGAGGAGCTCCGTGATGATATGTACATTATGCTTGTAATAATAAATGAAGGAGTTATGGACCTGCTATGTTCTGTTGTACTACTCTGAGGGATGTAATATTTGCGGAATGGTACTTCGTGAATGTTATATCAACGATTGGCATACTACAACATGCAGTGGTATGCAGGCTCATCACATGTCGTCCGGTGGGCGTCCCCTCCGCAAGCGCGCTATCGCTGCCCTTGCTGCTTTCGTCTGCGCCTCGGCTGCCCCGGTGCTTGACGGCGCCGATGATTAGGACATCCGATGGGTGTGTCTGTCGGTCCGGCGGCTTGTCCAGGACCCTACATGGCTACGACCTCCTTTCTCAGTTTGCGTTTATCTCGTCTGTAGTTCACCCTCGTTTTTGTCTCATTTCCCTCCCATGTACCCCTGTAACTCCCCTGGTGCTAGTTGTTCTTATGATTAGTGCAAACCGTGATGTCCTTGTTGAATCGTGGAATACCCAAGGTCTAGGCAATCTAGCTAAACGACCTGTTGTTCGCGATGCCATCTCCTCCGCCTCTCCGTCGATCGTCTGTAGTCAAGAAACTAAGCTGCCTTCTGTCGATCGGTTTACCGCTGCTTCTTTCCTGCCCACCCAACTCTCTGATTTCCTCACCGTAGACGATATCGGGAGCTCCGGCGGAATCCTCACCGCCTGGCATCCTACCCTCTTTAGCCTCGTTGCCCCCCCACCGCGCTAGCTTGTCTCTCACGGTCACGCTGCGCTCATCGCTTTTGGATCTCCTGTTTGCGATTTCGAACATCTACGCTCCTGCCGACCATAGCCTTACTCCTTCCTTCCTTCTGGAACTTGAGGGACTTGGACCGCTGTTTCCCATCCCCTGGCTGCTCGTGGGAGATTTTAATCTCATTTGGAGCCCTGGCGACAAGAACAACTCCAACTTCAACTCAACGCTGGCCTCGGCCTTCAACGATTCCATTAGGAACCTAGCCCTCTTGGAGCTCCCTTTGCTTGATCGTCTATACACTTGGTCGAACAAGCGAGACGCTCCCGTGCTGGCACGTTTGGACCGGGCCCTTTTCAATAAGGCTTGGAACTTGGCTCTCCCCAACACCAACCTCACCTCCCTCTCCAGCCCCACCTCCGATCACATCCCCCTTCTGATCACTTCCTCCACCACCATCCCACGATCGCATTTCTTCCATTTCAAGAACTCTTGGCTCACACATCCCCTCTTCCTTCCTTCTACTTTGCCTGGTTGGAACAGACCTGCTGCTATTGCTGATGCGGCTGGCGACATTAATTGCAGCTCGTCTGAAATCCTTCCGCACCGCCACCAAGGTCTGGAAACGCACCCACCTATTCATTCCTAAGCTTGAAAATAACTGCAAATTCTTGATAGATCTTTTTTACCTGTTCGAAGAAAGCCGCCAGCTTTCCGACGATGAACTCTCCCTCCGTGTTCTCTGCAGATCTTCCCTGGAGAGGCTCGTGCTCGCCTGGGCGGCCCATTGGAAGTAGCGCGGGAAATTTCGCTCGGTGGTGGAAGGGGACGAAAATACCTGCTTCTTCCACGCATGTGCCTCGTAGAGGCTGCGTCGGAACTCCATCGCGCCCTCAAAGTTGACGGCGCCATGATCGTCTCCCATGATGCCAAGGCCGCCGCTTTATTCTCCTTCTTCAACGACCTCCTCGGGCATCAGCACGACGATGCTTAGGACTTTGACCTTGTCGAGCTCTACGAAGGATGCCCCATGGTGGAGGGCGATGCCCTTGTCAGGCCGTTTTCGGCCCAAGAGATCAAGCACGCGGTGGACTCCCTCGACTGCAACAGCGCACTCGGGCCGGACGAGCTCGGCCCAAGTTTCTACATGGCGGCCTGGACTTCGGTCCAGCCTACCGTACTGCACCTTTTTGAAGCTTTCAATTCCCGCGCCGTCGAGCTCGAGTGCATCAATCGGGCTCACATCGTCTTGCTCCCAAAAAAAGACCGGTGTCCTCACCGCGGGCTCCTTCCGCCCCGTATCCCTGCAAAATTGCTTGGTGAAGAGCATCTGCAAGGCGTTGACCATCCGCCTCCAGCTGCAGATCGGGAAGATCATCGACGTTCACCAGACGGGCTTTCTCTCCGGGCGTAGCATCACCGAGAACTTTGTCCTTGCCACCGAGCTTGTCCAGACCAGCTTCCGCCGCAGAGCTCCGTGTGTCGTCTCAAGCTTGACTTCGCCAAGACCTTCGATTCCGTTAGCTGGTCCAGCCTCCGCGCCATCATGCTGGCACGCTGCTTCCCGGTGCAGTGGTGCGATGGACGCGATGTTCTGCTCCTCCCGCTCCGCTCTCATGCTCAACGGGGTGCCAGGGAAGTGGATCCGCTGCCTGCGTGGCTTACGGCAGGGGGACCTGTTGGAGATATGCCCAAGAGGCAATAATAAAGTGATTATTATTATATCTTTGTGTTTATGATAATAGTTTGCATGCTATAATTGTATTAACCGGAAACATTAATACATGTGTGTTATGTAAACATAAAAGAGTCCCTAGTAAGCCTCTTGTTAAACTAGCTTGTTGATTAATAGATGGTCATAGTTTCATGATCATGAACATTGGATGTTATTAATAGCAAGGTCATATCATTAGGTGAATGATGTGATGAACATACACCTATAGTAAGCGTAGCATATGATCAAGTCATTTATTTCTTTATGCTTCAAGCTTTAATATGCATAGTAACTTAATCCCTCGACCATGAGATCTTGTTAATCACCTACACCTGATGGATGCTTTGACGACACCAAACACTACTGCGTAAATGGGTTGTTATAAAGGTGGCATTAAGTGTTCGGAAAGTATAGGGTTGAGGCACTTGTATCAATAGTGAGATTTGTCCATCCTAATGACGGATAGATATACTCTGGACCCTCTCGGTGGAATGATATCTGATTAGCTTGCAAGCATGTGACTGGTTCACAAGAGATATCATATCATGGTACGAGCAAAGAGTACTTATCAGTAACGATGTTGAACTAGGTATGGAGATACCGACGATCAAACTTCGGATTAGTAAAATATCGCGAGACAAAGGGAATTGTTATTTTATGTGTATGGTTCTTTCGATCACAAAGTCATTGTTGAATATGTGGGAGCTATTATGGATCTCCAGGTCCCGCTATTAGTTATTTATCGGAGAGGAGTCTCGATGATGTCTGCATAGTTCTCGAACCGTAGGGTGACACACTTAAGGTTTGATGTCGTTTTAAGTAGACATGGAATATGGAATGGAGTTCGAATTTTGTTCGGAGTCTCGGATGGGATCCAGGACATCACGAGGAGTTCCGGAATGGTCCGGAGAATAAGATTCATATATAGGAAGTCACTTTACAAGTTTGGAAATGATCTGGTGCATTTATGGAAGGCGCTAGAATGTTTTAGAACCTTCCGGAAGAAATCACCATGGAAGGTGGAGTCCCGGATGGACTCCACCAACCCTAGCCGGCCAGCCAAAGGGGAAGGTGGAGTCCATGGTGGAATCCACCACCATGGCCGGCCATAGGGGAAGGAAAGGGAGGAGTCCCACTTCCCCTAGGTTTCGCCATATGGTAAGTTTTTGAGTTGGACTCTTATTCGAATCTTTGGGCAAACCCTAGGGGTTCCACCAATATAATGAGGAGGAGAGGGGGCCGGCCGCCACTTGAGCCGCACCACCCAAGGGCACCCAAGGCCGGCACCCTAAGTGCCCCTCTCCCCAAACCCTAGCCACCCCTCCTCCCGATACTCCCACGGAGCTCAAGCGAAGCCCTGCCGGAGATCTCCACCACCACCGCCACCACGCCGTCGTGATGCCGGGATTCCGAGGAGGATCTACTACATCCGCTGCCCGCTGGAACGGGGAGAAGGACGCCGTCATCAACACCGAACGTGTGATCGAGTACGAAGGTGTTGCCTGATGACCCACAAGTATAGGGGGTGTATCGTAGTACTTTCGGTAAATAAGAGTGTCGAACCCAACGAGGAGCAGAAGGTGTTGACAAGCAGTTTCGATGAAGGATTCACTGTAAATGCTCACAGACAAGTTTTCAGGGGGTTTTGATATAGCAGATAAGTAAAATACAAGTAAGTAAAATGCGGGAATAATAATTGCAGCGAGTGGCCCAATCCTTTTTAGCACAAAGGACAAGCCGGTTTGTTTACTTATGATGACCAAACGTTCTTGAGGACACACGGGAATTTAGTCTAGTGCTTTCGCTTCATATAGTTGATTAATCTTCATTGTTTTGATAAGTGTTGTGTGGGTGAACCTATGCTAATGCACCGCCCTTCCTAGGACTAATACACACTTGTGATTAAACCCCTTGCAAGCATCCGCAAATACAAGAAAGTAATTAAGATAAATCTAACCACAGCCTTAAACTCTGAGATCCTGCTATCCCTCATGCATCGATATACTAACGGGGGTTCAGGTTGCTGTCACTCCGGCAACCCCACAATTAGCAAACAAATACATGATGCATTCCCCTAGGCCCATAAAGGTGAAGTATCATGTAGTCGACGTTCACATGACACCACTAGAAGAATAACACCACAACTTAAATATCAAACCATTAAATATTACTCAACATAGTTCACTACTAACATTTAGACTTCACCCATGTCCTCAAGAACTAACCGAACTACTCACAAGACATCATATGGAACATGATCAGAGGTGATATGATGATGAATAACAATCTGAACATAAACCTTGGTTCAATGGTTTCACTCAATAGCATTAATAACAAGGAGTAATCAACACCGGGAGAGTTTCCCCTATGAAATAATCAAGATTCAACCCTAGATGTTACAGCGGAGACGAGGTGCAGCGATGGAGATGATGGTGTCGGCTGTGGAGATGATGATGATGATGATCCCAATGAAGTCCAGCTCGATGACGGTGATGATGGCGATGATTTCCCCCTCCGGGAGGGAATTTCCCCGGCAGATTTCAGCCTGCCGGAGAGCTCTTTTCTCTCTTGTGTTTTTCCGCCCCGCAGAGGCGGCTGTGTCTCTCGTCGATGTTCCCCCGCACCTTAGGGTTTTCTGGAGATGAAGTATGCGAAAGGGAGATGGCCGAGGGGGGGTCGTGGGCCCCCTCCCCACATGGCGGCGCGCTAGGCCTGGTGGCCGCGCCGGCCTATGGGGGGCCCATGGTGGCCCTCCTCGGCCTCCCCTTCTGGCTGGCTCCGTCATTTGGAAAAATAGGAGCTTCGGTATATTTTCCGTCAATTGTTGATCTTCAGAAATATTGTATCCTGACGGTGCTTTTTCCAACAGAATCCTGACTCCGGTGAGTGATTCTCCAATAATCATGAAACATGCAAAATAGGTGAAATAACATAAGTATCATCTCTAAATATGAAATATATCAATGAATAATAGTAAATTATGATATAAAATAGTGATGCAAAATGGACGCATCAACTCCCCCCAAGCTTAGACCTCGCTTGTCCCCAAGCAAAACTGAACTCAGTAAACAAGTCCACATGTTTATGGAGTGAAGAGTCGATAAATGAAATACGGACAAGAAGCATCACATTTATTAACTCACACAAGACATTCTAGTAAACAACTTCCTCATATAACTCAACTTGAAACAAGTAAAGGGAAATCACAAATAAAGGTACATAGGAAATCATAATTGGTGATGGCAAACTTCGTTCTTGGTCAAAGAACAATTAACAGATTGTACTTATTTTTCGAGCATAGACAACCTTCAAAGTCATATTCATTCAGATAAAATTTGTACTAAACAAAGAAGAATAAAAGACATGTTTAAATAGATCACAATATAAATGGTTGGATCACAACAACTCAATTGCTTGCTTGAGATAGAGGGAAATAGGTTTACTGACTCAACATAAAAGTAAAAGATAGGCCCTTCGCAGAGAGAAGCAAGGATTAAATCATGTGCTAGAGATTTTCAAGTTTTGAAATCATATAGAGAGCATAAAAGTAAAGTTTTGAGAGGTGTTTGTTGTTGTCAACGAATGATAGTGGGTACTCTAACCCCCTTTTCAAACAGAACTTCAAAGAGCGGCTACCATGAAGGACGTTATCTCTACCAGCAAGGTAGATCATCCCTCTTCTCTTTTGTTTACACATGTACTTTAGTTTTATTTATGGATGACACTCCTCCCAACCTTTGCTTTCACAAGCCATGGCTAACCGAATCCTCGGGTGCCTTCCAACATTTCACATACCATGGAGGAGTGTCTATTGCAAAATTAAGTTGCTTACTGATGAATCAGGGCAAAACATGTGAAGAGAATTATTAATGAAAGTTAATTAATTGGGGCTGGGAACCCCGTTGCCAGCTCTTTTTGCAAAATTATTGGACAAGCGGGTGTGCCACTAGTCCATTGGTGAAAGTCTGCCCAACAAGATTGAAAGATAAAACACCACATACTTCCTCATGAGCTATAAAACATTGACACAAATAAGAAGTAATAACTTTTGATTTATTAAAGGTAGTGATGACCCACAAGTATAGGGGGTGTATCGTAGTACTTTCGATAAATAAGAGTGTCGAACCCAACGAGGAGCAGATGGTGTTGACAAGCAGTTTCGATGAAGGATTCACTGTAAATGCTCACAGACAAGTATTCAGGGGGTTTTAATATAGCAGATGAATAATGTACAAGTAAGTAAAATGCGAGAGTAATAATTGAAGCGAGTGGCCCAATCCTTTTTAGCACAAAGGACAAGCCGGTTTGTTTACTTATAATGACCAAACATTCTTGAGGACACACGGGAATTTAGTCTAGTGCTTTCGCTTCATATAGCTGATTAATCTTCATTGTTTTGATAAGTGCTGTGTGGGTGAACCTATGCTAATGCACCGCCCTTCCTAGGACTAATACATACTTGTGATTATACCCCTTGCAAGCATCCGCAAATACAAGAAAGTAATTAAGATAAGTCTAACCACAACCTTAAACTCTGAGATCCTGCTATCCCTCCTGCATCGATATACCAACGGGGGTTTAGGTTTCGTCACTCCGGCAACCCCGCAATTAGCAAACGAATACAAGATGTATTCCCCTAGGCCCATAAAGGTGAAGTATCATGTAGTCGACGTTCACATGACACCACTAGAAGAATAACACCACAACTTAAATATCATAACATTGAATATTACCCAACATAATTCACTACTAACATTTAGACTTCACCCATGTCCTCAAGAACTAAACGAACTACTCATGAGACATCATATGGAACATGATCAGAGGTGATATGATGATGAATAACAATCTGAACATAAACCTTGGTTCAATGGTTTCACTCAATAGCATCAATAACAAGTAGAAATCAATACCGGGAGAGTTTCCCCTATCAAACAATCAAGATCCAACCCTAATTGTTACAGCGGTGACGAGGTGCAGCGGTGGAGATGGCGGTGATGATGATGGAGATGATGGTGATGATGATCCCAATGATGTCCAGCTCGATGACGATGACGATGACGTCGATTTCCCCCTCAGTGAGGGAATTTCCCCGGCGGATTTCAGCCTGCCGGAGAGCTCTTTTCTCTCTGGTATTTTCCGCCCCGCAGAGGCGGCTTTGACTCTTCGCGACTATCCTCCGGTGCTTAGGTTTTCGGGACGAAGAAGTACGCGAAAGAGAGGAGGCCAGAGGGGGCTGTGGGCCCCCTCCCCACAAGGCGGCGCAGCCAGGGTAGGGCCCGCGCCGGCCTATGGGGGGCCCATGGCGGCCCTCCTCGGCTCCTCCTTTTGGCTACCTCCGTCTTCTGGAAAAATAGGATTTTTAGTATAATTCCCGTCAATTGCTGATCTTCCGAAATATTGCATTCTGACGGTGCTTTTTCCGACGAGAATCCCGACTCCGGTGCGCGATTCTCCAATAATCATGAAACATGCAAAATAGATGAAATAACATAAGTATCATCTCTAAATATGAAATATATCAATGAATAACGAGTAAATTATGATATAAAATAGTGATGCAAAATGGACGTATCAACTCCCCCAAGCTTAGACTTCGCTTGTCCCCAAGCGAAGCCGAGCTCGATAAACAAGACCACATGTTTATGGAGTGAAGAGTCGATAAATAAAATACGGACAAGAAGCATCATATTAATTCACACAACACATTCTAGTGAACAACTTCCTCGTATAATTCAACTTGAAACAAGTAAAAGGAAATCACAAATAAAGGTGCATAGGAAATCATAATTGGTGATGGCAAACTTCGTTCTTGGTCAGAGAACAGTTAACAGGTTGTGCTTATCTATTGAGCAGCATTCTTAAATTAAAGCTTATAACCAAACTTGCATACTCAATCATAATAATTCCCTCATAATCATTGATAACCTTCAAAGCTATATTTATTCAGATAAAACTTGTACTGAACAAGGAAGAATAAAAGGCATGATTAAATAAATCACAATATAGATGGTTGGATCACAACAACTCAATTGCTTGCTTAAGATGGAAGGAAATAGGTTTACTGACTCAACATAAAGTAATAGATAGGCCCTTCGCAGAGGGAAGCAGGGATTAAATCATGTGCTAGAGCTTTTTAAGTTTTGAAATCATATAGAGAGCATAAAAGTAAGGTTTTGAGAGGTGTTTGTTGTTGTCAACGAATGGTAGTGGGTACTCTAACCCCCTTGCCAAACGAGACTTCCAAAGAGCGGCTCCCATGAAGGACGTTATCTCTACCAGCAAGGTAGATCATCCCTCTTCTCTTTTGTTTACACATGTAGTTTAGTTTATTTAAGGATGACACTCCTCCCAACCTTTCCTTTCTCAAGCCATGGCTAACCGAATCTTCGGGTGCCTTCCAACGTTTCACATACCATGGAGGAGTGTCTATTGCAAAATTAAGTTGCTTACTGATGAATCAGGGCAAAACATGTGAAGAGAGTTATCAATGAAAGTTAATTAATTGGGGCTGGGAACCCCGTTGCCAGCTCTTTTTGCAAAATTATAGGATAAGTGGATGAAGCCACTAGTCCATTAGTGAAAGCTGCCCAACAAGATTGAAAGATAAAACACCACATACTTCCTCATGAGCTATAAAACATTGACACAAATAAGGGGTAATAACTTTTGAATTGTTAAAAGGTAGCACATGAAGTATTTACTTGGAATGGCAGGGAAATACCACATAGTAGGTAGTTATGGTGGACACTGGTGGCATAGGTTTGGTTTAAGGGTTTGGATGCACGAGAAGTATTCCCTCTCGGTACAGGTCTTTGGCTAACAAGGTTAATTAGCAAGCATAAGAGTTGAGGGAAACAAACAAATATACATGTGATAGAAACAATCATGCATCTTCCTTGTAAGCACAAACAATTTTAACTTCAGAATATTAAGCTAGGAACAAGAAAGATAATAACATATCTACATGTATTTCTTCTTTTCTACTTAAACTTAAAGTGTTGTTGCTATTGACCAATGCTAAGTTTGCCAAAACCAAATAGATTTACTCAATGCTCCCAAAGTGATACCAATACTAACAACAAGATCAAACATATAATAGAGATTGCAAACTAAAATAAGATGTGCAATATGTAAATGATAAGACTTCTCATTAATATTCCATAACGATAACTCACACCAAGGGATACATAGATAACCAACTAAAGAGAGATACTTCCATATCGCAACACATCTTATATGATAACTTCCCTACTTATGATATGACACTACTTGATAGTAAAAAAAGGTAAAAGATAGTGATGATGTGATACCGCGGCACTCCCCCAAGCTTGGAACAAACCAAGGGGGTGCCAATACCGATGATGAATTACTCCTTCGGCGGTGGTGATGAATTCTTGATAAGCTTCTCAACAAGCTCCTTTAGCTCATCAATCTTGTACATGAGGCTGCGGATCATCTCCGAATTGTGCTCGACGCGGTTAAGAAGTATATCCGACGGCGAGTCCCAAATCTTAGAGTTGTTTCCCCACTCTTCAGTTTCAGGCTTCATCCTTCCTGCAGTGTTAGAACGATCTATATCCCAGTTGCTGGGCAATACTGCCTTGGGAACCCTTTTGGTTTGACTATTATGAATGAGAATGTGGAAGGGGTGGTAGGTGCCTGGAGGAGATGTCCTTGGAGCTAGGTAGTGACGTGGGACTCTTCCTCCGGTGCTAATCCGTGCGCTTTTCTTGGTGTTGAACGGATTTGACACCACTCCGATGCTTGCGACGGTGGCACGCGGGTATACTCGCGGAACTTCCCCAACTTCTTCTTCATCCTTGCTCTCGACTTTTTCCTTCAAATCGGGGTCCTGAATGTCTCCCTCCAAAGGCTCCTTATCCTTGTTGTTGGAGACCATGGTGCTTCTAGACCAAAAGAGATCCTGCAAGAAAACAGCTCGAAACAAAACGCGACGAGAAAACGATATACGGACCTCCAGGGGTCCGGGGGATTATATAGCAGAAATTTTCACGACAAAAGGAAAGTACCAGGTCGAACCAGAGTCGGAGAGGGGCAACGAGGGGCCCTCCTCATAGGGCGGCGCGGCCAGGCTGGGGCCCGCGCCGGCCTATGGGGGCACGCCCTCGTGCGTCTCCTCCACTCCGTTTTGATCTCGTAATTTTTCATATTTTCCAAAAGTAGCAAAAATATAGTTCGGAAAGTTAAACGCGGACTTTTTATTACCAGTACTGTTACCTATTCAAAGTCGAACTCTGCAGGATTGTCAACTTGGCCTTTGATGAAGGCTTCCGGAGTTACCACTCGAATAACATCAACATCTTCATTATAAGAATCACCGGAGATATAATGCTTGAGTCTTTGTCCATTCACCACTTGTGTGGCATTACCTTGCAGAGAACTAATTTTAATTGCCCCTGAACGATACACCTCCACAATGACATATGGTCCTTCCCATTTTGAGAGTAATTTCCCTGCAAAAAATCTGAGACGAGACCGATACAATAGGACTTTATCTCCAACATTGAATTCTCTTTTGATAATTCTACTTGCCCACTAGTTTGAGGATGATAAGCGGAAGCAATTCTATGATTAATACCATATTTAGCAAGAGTTTTTCTAAAACCACCATGAATAAAATGAGAACCTCCATCAGTCATAAGATATCTCGGAACTCCAAATCTAGGAAAAATAATATCTAAAAGCATTCTTAAAGAGGTCTCACCATCATCACTTTTCGTAGGTATGGCTTCCACCCATTTAGTAACATAATCAACAGCGACAAGTATATGAGTGTTACCTTCTGAAGAAGGGAAAGGACCCATGAAGTCAAATCCCCAACAATCGAATGGTTCAATAACAAGCGTATAATTCATAGGCATTTCATTGCGTCTGGAGATATTACCAACCCTTTGACATTCATCACAAGATAAAATAAACTTTCTTGCATCTTTGAAGAGAGTTGGCCAATAAAAACCTGATTGTAGAACCTTTTGCGCGGTTCTATCTCCGGCGTGATGTCCTCCATAAACACTACCATGACACTTACTCAATATCTCTTGTTGTTCATATTCGGGAACACATATTCGCAGAATACCATCCACTCCTTCTTTATATAAATGTGGGTCATCCCAAAAATAATGCCTCAAGTCATAAAAGAATTTCCTCCTTTGCTGAGCTGAAAAGGTTGGAGGCAAGTACTTGGATACAATAAAGTTAGCATAATCAGCGTACCAAGGACTATCTCGCGAGCTCACCTTTATTACAGCCAATTGTTCATTTGGAAAACTATCATTAACGAGAACAGGATCATAAGCAATATTTTCCAATCTAGACAAATTATCAACAACAGGATTATCAGCACCTTTCCTATCTATAATATGTAAATCAAATTCTTGCAAAAGAAGCACCCATCTAATAAGCCTTGGCTTAGCATCTTTCTTTTCCATAAGGTATCTAATTGCAGCATGATCAGTATGAATTGTAACTTTTGAATCAACAATATAAGATCTAAACTTGTCACAGCAAAGACTACAACTAATAATTCCTTTTCAGTTGTAGCGTAATTTCTTTGAGCAGCATCAAGAGTTTTGCTAGCATAATGAATAACATTCAATTTCTTATCTACTCGCTGTCCAAGAACAACACCTACAGCAAAATCACTAGCATCACACATAATTTCAAAAGGTAAATTCCAATCAGGAGGTTCAACTACAGGAGCGAGTTGTTAAGGCTTTCTTTAGAGTTTCAAAAGCTTCCTTACAATCATCATCAAAAACAAAAGGTACATCTTTTTGAAGAAGATTAGTAAGAGGCTTTAAAATCTTGGAAAAGTCTTTAATAAATCTCCTATAAAACCCAGCATGACCAAGAACACTACGAATACCTTTAACATCCCTAGGATAGGGCATCTTCTCAATTGCTTCAACTTTAGCTCTATCAACTTCAATACCTCTCTCGGAAATTTTATGTCCCAATACAATTCCTCCATTAACCATAAAGTGGCATTTCTCCCAATTAAGAACAAGGTTAGTTTCTTCACATCTCTGCAATACTTTATCAAGGTTTCGCAAGTAATTATAAAAAGAATTCCCATAGACAGAAAAATCATCCATGAATACCTCTACAATATTCTCACAAAAGCCATGGAAAATAGCAGACATGCATCTTTGAAAAGTAGCAGGAGCATTACATAAACCAAAAGGCATACGCCTATAAGCATAAGTTCCATAGGGACAAGTGAAAGTGGTTTTCTCTTGATCTTTAGTTTTAACAGCAATTTGTGAAAACCCAAAATAACCATCAAGAAAGCAAAAATGAGTATTTTTAGACAACCTTTCTAACATTTGATCAATAAAGGGCAAAGGGTAATGATCTTTCTTAGTAACTTTATTAACTTTTCGATAATCAATGCACATTCTATACCCTACAACTACTCTTTGAGGGATGAGCTCATAATTATCATTAGGCACAACAGTCATTCCTCCTTTCTTAGGAACACAATGCACAGGACTAACCCATCTACTATCAGCAATAGGATATATAATACCAGCTTCAAGAAGTTTTAATACCTCATTCCTTACCACATTCTTCATCTTCGGAATTAGACGGCGCTGATGTTCAACAACAGGCTTTGCATCATCTTCCATATTGATAGCATGTTGGCAAATAGAGGGAGAAATCCCCTTCAAGTCATCAAGAGTGTAGCCAATAGCTCCTCGGTGTTTCTTCAATATTTCCAATAACCTTTCTTCCTCAAAATCTGAAAGCTTAGATCTAATAATAACAGGATATATTTTCTTATCATCAATATGAGCATACTTAAGATTGTCAGGCAATGGTTTTAAATCAAAAACAGGATCTTCCTTTGGTGGTGGTGTTGTACCTAAATCTTCAACCGGCAACTCATGTTTAAGAATAGGTTGACGAAGGAAAAATTCCATCAAGCTCATTTCTTTCTTCCCTAAAGACTTCACTCTCACTATCCTCCAAATGTTGCTGCAAAGGATTATTAGGAGCAAGAGCAATAGACGCACACTGTTCAACTCTAAAATCATTATTAGGCAAATCAGCTTTATAAGGAGTTTTGGCAAATTTAGAGAAATTAAACTCATAAGATTCACCAGCAAATTTAGTCACAATTTTTTCCTTCTTGCAATCTATAACAGCTCCACAAGTACTTAGAAAAGGTCTACCAAAAATAATAGGACAAGACTTACTAGCAGCAGAACCAAGTACCAAAAAGTCAGCAGGATATTTAATCTTACCACATAGAACTTCCACATCTCGAACAATACCAATAGGAGAGATAGTTTCTCTATTAGCTAGCCGAATAACCACATCAATATCTTCAAGTTCACAAGAACCAATTTCATACATGATCTCCGTATAAAGCTCATAAGGAATGGCACTAATACTTGCACCAATGTCACATAAACCATAATAACAATGATCACCAATTCTAACAGAGAGCATAGGAACACTGGCTTTCCTAGACTTATCAGGATGCGAAACAATATTAGAAGCATCTTCACAGAAAATAATATGACCATCTTCTACATTTTCAGTCACAAGATCTTTAACTATTGCAACAACA
Organism: Lolium rigidum; assembly: GCF_022539505.1. Classification (NCBI taxonomy): domain Eukaryota; kingdom Viridiplantae; phylum Streptophyta; class Magnoliopsida; order Poales; family Poaceae; genus Lolium; species Lolium rigidum. The sequence continues at coordinate 132,993 of NW_025899867.1, forward strand.
GGTTCAACTTTTATTTGTTCTTCAGGTTCCATAGGTTTCTTTGCACTTTTATTAACCGCACTAGTTATAACAGAGTACTCCTTCATTTTAGCAGGGAAAGGAGTTTTTTCAATATAAGCTTCAGGATGAATATGATCAACAGTTTCAATTATAGCACATTTATTTATAGATGAATCATTTTTATCTTTATACGGTTCATGATACTTATCAAAATTCTTCCTAGGCAATTCAAAGTGAGAGGCAAAAGCTTTATAAAAATTTGCAACGACTTGAGAATCAAGACCATAAGTAGCACTCATATTACGAAATTTATCGAGTATCCATAAAAACTTCAATGCATTTATAATCATAGTTTATACCCGACTCTCTATCTTTGTCGTTCTCCCATCCTTCAGTATTCTCCTGGATCCGATCAAGAAGGTCCCTTTTAAACTCTTCTTTGTTGTGTGTAAATGATCCAGAACAAGAAGTATCCAACAAAGTCTTATCTTGAAAAGACAAGTCTTGCATAGAAATTATCAATAATAATATTACCAGGAAGCTCATGAATGGGGCATTTGAGCATTAAAGACTTCAATCTCCCCCATGCTTGGGCAATACTCTCTCCATCATGAGGCCAGAAATTATATATGCGGTTCCGATCTTTGTGAATTTCACTTGGACAATAGAATTTAGAATAAAATAAAGGCACAATGTCCTCCCAATCAAGAGAATCCCTATTCTTCAGCAATTTATACCAGTGCGCTGCTTTACCAGACTGCGATATAGAGAATAGTTTCTTCCTAACTTCATCCATAGCAATACCTGCACATTTGAATAACCCGCATAATTCATGTAAAAAGAGTAAATGATCACCAGGATGGACAGTTCCATCCCCTTCATAGCGGTTATCCACAACACGTTCAATAATTTTCATAGGTATTTTGTATGGAACCTCTTTCTCACCTGGCGCCTCATCCACTACCTTTGCAGTAGTAGTAGATTTTCCAAAGAGGAATTCAAGAGAAGACCCCTCCATAATGAATTATAGCAGCAGGCAGAAATAAAATCAGCACGTACAGTAAAGGTTTCTCTTACCAACTCCACTTACCAATAGCGCTTCACTCCCCGGCAACGGCGCCAAAATATAGTCTTGATGACCCACAAGTATAGGGGGTGTATCGTAGTACTTTCTATAAATAAGAGTGTCGAACCCAACGAGGAGCAGAAGGTGTTGACAAGCAGTTTCGATGAAGGATTCACTGTAAATGCTCACAGACAAGTATTCGGGGGTTTTAATATAGCGGATGAATAAAGTACAAGTAAGTAAAATGCGAGAGTAATAATTGCAGCGAGTGGCCCAATCCTTTTTAGCACAAAGGACAAGCCGGTTTGTTTACTTATAATGACCAAACGTTCTTGAGGACACACGGGAATTTAGTCTAGTGCTTTCGCTTCATATAGCTGATTAATCTTCATTGTTTTGATAAGTGTTGTGTGGGTGAACCTATGCTAATGCACCGCCCTTCCTAGGACTAATACATACTTGTGATTATACCCCTTGCAAGCATCCGCAAATACAAGAAAGTAATTAAGATAAGTCTAACCAAAGCCTTAAACTCTGAGATCCTGCTATCCCTCCTGCATCGATATACCAACGGGGGTTTAGGTTTCTGTCACTCCGGCAACCCCGCAATTAGCAAACGAATACAAGATGTATTCCCCTAGGCCCATAAAGGTGAAGTATCATGTAGTCGACGTTCACATGACACCACTAGAAGAATAACACCACAACTTAAATATCATAACATTGAATATTACCCAACATAATTCACTACTAACATTTAGACTTCACCCATGTCCTCAAGAACTAAACGAACTACTCACGAGACATCATATGGAACATGATCAGAGGTGATATGATGATGAATAACAATCTGAACATAAACCTTGGTTCAATGGTTTCACTCAATAGCATCAATAACAAGTAGAAATCAATACCGGGAGAGTTTCCCCTATCAAACAATTAAGATCCAACCCTAATTGCTACAACGGTGACGAGGTGCAGCGGTGGAGATGGCGGTGATGATGATGGAGATGATGGTGATGATGATCCCAATGATGTCCAGCTCGATGACGATGACGATGGCGTCGATTTCCCCCTCAGGGAGGGAATTTCCCCGGTGGATTTCAGCCTGCCGGAGAGCTCTTTTCTCTCTGGTGTTTTTCTCCCCACAGAGGCGGATGTGACTCTTCGCGACTATCCTCCGGTGCTTAGGTTTTCGGGACGAAGAAGTACGCGAAGGATAGGAGGCCAGAGGGGGCTGTGGGCCCCCTCCCCACAAGGCGGCGTGGCCAGGGCAGGGCCCGCGCCGGCCTATGGGGGGAGCCCATGGCGGCCCTCCTCGGCTCCTCCTTTTGGCTACCTCCGTCTTCTGGAAAAATAGGATTTTTAGTATAATTCCCGTCAATTGCTGATCTTCCGAAATATTGCATTCTGACGGTGCTTTTTCCAGCAGAATCCTGACTCCGGTGCGCGATTCTCCAATAATCATGAAACATGCAAAATTGATGAAATAACATAAGTATCATCTCTAAATATGAAATATATCAATGAATAACAGTAAATTATGATATAAAATAGTGATGCAAAATGGACGTATCAGGTAGCACATGAAATATTTACTTGGAGTGGCGCTAAATACCACATAATAGGTAGTTATGGTGGACACAAATGGCAGGGGTTTGGTTTAAGGCTTTGGATGCACGAGAAGCATTCCCTCTCAGTACGGGTCTTTGGCTAGCAAGGTTAGTTAGCAAGCATAAGAGTTGAGGGAAACAAACAAATATACATGTGATAGGAACAATCATGCATCTTCCTTGTAAGCCCAAACAATTTTAACTTCAGAATACTAAGCTCATTAGCTAACAAGAAAGATAGATAATGAAATAATATATCTACATGTACTTCCCTCTTTTCTACTTAAGTCTCCAAGTATTTTTGCTATTGACCAATGCTAAGTTTGCCAAAACCAAATAGATTTACTTGATGCTCCCAAAGTGATACCAATACTAACAACAAGATCAATCATATAACAGAAATAGCAAACTAAAATAAGGTGTGCAAAATGTAAATGATAAAACTTCTCATTAATATTCCATAACGATAACTCACACCAAGGGATACATAGATAACCAACTAAAAGAGAGATACTTCCACTCTGCAACCATCTTATATAATAACTTCCCTACTCATGATATGACACTACTTGATAGTAAAAAGGTAAAAGATAGTGATGATGTGATACTGCGGCACTCCCCCCAAGCTTGGAACAAACCAAGGGGGTGCCAATACCAGTGATGAATTACTCCTTCGGTGGTGATGATGAATTCTTCCCGTCATCAGACTTCCAAGGAAGAGGCTCTCCATCAACAAACGACATCTTGGTCTCAGGAATCCTGAAACTGGCAGCATAGCTTATGTGTTTAAACCTGTTTTCATACTCACAGTTTTGATTCTGAACATCATAAAGTTGCGCCTGGAGTTTGTTGGTAGTGTTGTGGAGCGAGAGGATATCGTCCCACAGCTTTGCGGTCTCCTTCTTGTGCTCATCAATAAGTTCAGACACAATTTTGTGGAAGATGTCTGATACGTCCAAAACGTATCTACTTTCCCGAACACTTTTGCTATTGTTTTGCCTCTAATTTGTGTATTTTGGATGCAACTAACACGGACTAACGCTATTTTTAGCAGAACTGTTCTGGTGTCTTGTTTTTGTGCAGAAATCCAACTTTCAGGAAAAACCTCGGGATTTTGACGAAAGGGCCTATTTTCCCAGAATACTGACGGAGCCAGAAGGACAATTGAAGTGGAGGCCCGAGGGCCCCACACCATAAGGCGGCGCGGCCTAGAGGGGGCCCGCGCGGCCCTATGGTGTGGCCCCCTCGGCCGGCCTCCGACGCCCTCCTTCGGACTACTTATTCGCCTCGACCTAAAAACGCACGGGGAGAATTGGAAGTCGCCAGAAACCCTCCAGAACGCCGCCACATCGCGAAACTCCGTCTCGGGAGCCAGAAGTCTCCGTTCTGGCACTCCGCCGGGACGGGGAATTGGAGGAGATCATCGCCGCCATCACCGCCAACGCCTCTCCATCAACCAGCCATGTTTCCCCCATCCATGTGTGAGTAATTCCCCCGCTGTAGGCCGAAGGGGATGGTAGGGATTGGATGAGATTGGTCATGTAATAGCATAAGATTGTTAGGGCATAGTGCCTAGTATCCGTAGATGTTACTTTTATGATATTGTTGCAACTTGTTATGCTTAATGCTTGTCACTAGGGCCCGAGTGCCATGATCTCAGATCTGAACATGTTATTATTTCATCATGATATTCATTGTTTATGGTCTTACCCGCAAGTTGTATACACATGTCGCTGTCCGGAACCAATGGCCCCGAAGTGACGAAATCGGGACAACCGGAGGGAATGGTAGCGATGTGAGGATCACATGTGTTCACGAGTGTTAATGCTTTGCTCCGGTACTCTATTAAAAGGAGTACCTTAATATCCGAGTAGTTTCCCTAGAGGCCCGGCTGCCACCGGCTGGTAGGACAAAAGATGTTGTGCAAGTTTCTCATTGCGAGCACGTACGACTATAATTGGAACACATGCCTATTGATTGATTAGTACTTGGATACCGTTTTATTATTATCTCGCAAATGCCCTGCTATGATTGTTACATGAGTTTCTATCATCCATGCAACGCCCGTCATCCGTCCCCGTGCCTACGGTATTTTAATCCTGCTTGTTTACTAAAATCACTACTGCTGTCTTTGTTACTCTCTGTCTGTTATTTCACTACTACTACTACTATAAAATTGTTACTATCGATAAACTCTTGCGAGCAAGTCTGTTTCCAGTGCAGCTGAATTGACAACTCCGTTGTTAAGGCTTTCAAGTATTCTTTGTCTCCCCTTGTGTCGAATCAATAAATTGGGTTTTACTTCCCTCGAAGACTGTTGCGATCCCCTATACTTGTGGGTCATCAAGCCTATTTTCTGGCGCCGTTGCCGGGGAGCATAGCTTTATTTGGAAGTTCACTTGGATTGATATTGTTCGCTGCAAATTCTCCATCATGGGTAAAACTCGCGATACTAAGGTCGCCATATTACCATCCACTACAAGAAAAGGTACAACTCGAGTACCTCTGCTGCTCTTGATTCACCATCTCGTGATTGATAAACTTGTTTCACCGCCACATGCTTCAAATGCTTTGGTACTTCGCTGAATCTGAAAATAACTCTTATAATATTGATGATGCTTCTGCTGTGCTTGATGATAGTGGTTCATTGGGAACTTTTCTAGATGCTACAATTGCTAGGTCTAGACAAATTGAAAATACTCGAAACTCCTGATGTTACTACACCTGTTAATTCACCTGAACTTGAATACTCTAGTGATGATCTTGATGAAGATTATGTGGAAGTTGATGATGATTTTATTGAAAAATGCAATGCTACTACCGATGCAAGAAAAATTAAAAAGTTGCTTGCGGAACATACTCGTTAGATATAAACTGTCTCCCGATCCTAAATTTGCCACATCTCCTATAAACATTAAGGATAAAGATTATGATGTTTCTCTTGATCTATCTCATATAGCTATTGTTGAGAAAACACCCTTTGGTGGTACTGAAAAAGAAAGTGCTTGTTGAACACATGACCGAGTTATCTACTCTGAGTAGCTTGTTTTCTGATGATGTTAAGAAGCGTACTTACTTTGTTGCTAAAATCTTTCCATTCTCATTAAAAGATGACGCTAAAACTTGGTATAATAGTTTGCCACCTAGTTCTATTAAAAGTCCAAAAGAATTGCTTAATGTTTTCTTCCGGAAATACTTTCCTGCTAGTGCTCAACATGCTGCTTTGCAGAGAATTTATAATTTTGACCAGGAAGATGGAGAGAAATTGCCTGAGGCTTGGGTGAGATTTTGCTCTCTTATTAGAGCTCGCTCGACCATGATTTGGAAAAGCATGATTTACTTGATATATTTTATAGTGGACTAACCATTGAGTCTAGGGCATACCTGGATAGTTGTGATGGTTGTGTTTTCGGGAAAAGAACTCCGGACGAAGTCGAAGAATTATTGGCTAAAATAGGCCGGAATCATGATGATTGGACTATGCCTGAACCAACTCCAACGCCAATAGTGAAGAAGAGGGGTTTAATTAAATTGAATGATGAAGATATGAGGGAAGCCAAGAAGTCTCTCAAGGAGAAAGGTATTAAATCTGAAGATGTGAAGAATTTACCCCCCATAGAAGATATATGCGAGATAATTCCCCCTTCATCCATGATTGAGGTAAACTCCCTTCAACGCTTTACTAGAGAAGATATTCCGTATTCAAAACCTCCTGCGCAATGCTTAGATGAGTTTGATAATTATATTGTTAAGCAAGAAAATTTTAATATGAGAGTAGAGAATCATCTAATGGAAAATTCTCAAGCTATTAGTCAATTGCATGATATTGTGGAGAGAACCTCCAATGATGTTAAGATGCTTGTTAAACATTTTCATATGGTTCAAACTCAAATTTATCAACTCACTAAAGTGCAAAATGACTTGCTAGGAAATAATTCTAAAGAAAAACATGCTTATGAAGTAACAACTAGAGGTGGTGTTTCTACTCAGGATCCTCTATATCCTGAAGGGCATCCCAAAAGAGTTGAACAAGATTCTCAACGAACTAAAACTAGTGCTCCATCTAAGAAAAAGAAAAAGAAACATAAGAATGTTGTAGAATCCTCTGAACCTGTTAATGATCCTAATAGTATTTCTATTTCGATGCTGAAACCGAAAGTGGTAATGAACATGATAAAGATAATGATAAGAATGATACTCCCGATAAAGAAGAGGTTGAAGAAGAACCCGAAAAGCATGCTAAAAATAAAAAGTATACTAAAGAAGATTTTATTGCTGAGAAACATGGTAATGAAAGAGAACCTTGGGTGCAAAAGCAAATGCCTTTTCCTGCTAAGAAACTAAAATCAAAGGAAGAAGAACACTATAATAAATTTTGTGATTGGATGAAACCTTTATTCTTGCAAATCCCTTTGACTGATGCTATTAAATTGCCTTCTTATTCAAAGTATATGAAAGATATTGTTACTAACAAAAGGAAAATCCCCAATGAGGAAATTTCCACTATGCTTGCTAATTACTCTTTCAATGGCAAAGTTCCAAAGAAGTTGGGCGACCCAGGTATACCTACTATTCCTTGTTCTATTAAGAATAATTATGTTAAAACTGCTCTATGTGACTTGGGAGCCGGTGTTAGTGTTATGCCTTTTTCTCTTTATAAGAGACTTTACTTAGATAAGTTGATACCTACTGATATATCTTTGCAAATGGCTGATAAATCTACTGCTATTCCTGTTGGTATATGTGAGGATGTTCCTGTTCAAGTTACTAATAACTGCTTGATATTAACTGATTTTGTTGTGTTGGAAATTCCTGAAGATGATAATATGTCTATTATTCTTGGGAGACCTTTTCTTAACACCGCAGGGGCTGTTATTGATTGCAATAAAGGAAAGGTTACTTTCAATGTTGATGATAAGGAACACACCGTCTATTTCCCCAAGAGGATTGAAAAAGCGTGCGGAGTTAATACTATTTCTAATATGAGAACTATCAAAGTGGGAACTATTGATTGTCCTATATATGAGCCTAAAGAAGAATATCAAACTCTTGTGATTGGATCCATATCAATACAATTCAAGGTAACATGATTGATTTGAGGTTTATTTCTTCTTATGTTATGTAAAATTTATTTGGTGGCAAGACTTGATCAACCTTGTTAACAAATACCTTTTATATGCATAGAGGAGGTAAACAACATCTCTTTCTTCCTCCACTTGCTCTAGTTGCTGTAGCACTTTTATTTTTCAAAGTTCCTTAATTGATTAGAGTTTTCAAAAAATTTCCTGGCCAGTAATAATAAATTTAATACCCAGAAATGTGCATTTTTCAAAGTTTTCAAAAATTCGCGAAAATTACACCGTTGGTCCTATTTTTCGACGAGGCACCTGGGAGCACCAGAGGATGACCTGTGGGGCACCACAGGGTGCCACACCATAGGCCGGCGCGGCCAGCAAGGGGGGCGCGCCACCCTGTGGTGTGGGCCCCTCCTTGCCCACTACTTCATCTCTTTCTTCCAGCATCTTCTCTCTCCCGAAAAAACTCGAACCAACTTTCTCTCACTCGCGTTTTTGCTCAAGAGCTCAGGATTTTTCGATCTCTTTGCTCAGCCCAGATTTCGTCCGAAATTTGGCACATTTGCTCTCCGGTATGTGACTCCTTCGATTATCCAAATAGAATTTTGTTTGGTTGAGTATATCTTGAATATTTTGCTGCTGTAGGTAACATGTTTAGTGAGCTTGCATGCTTGTTATAAGTGGTAGAAACTAGTTTTGATGCATGTTTAGTACTCTAGCAAATTCCTATGGTAGTTCCCCTCAATTATATGTCACCAAATCAAGTTTTATATTGTTTGTTGAAAATTTCAGAAAAGAGATGAAGAAGTTCAAATTTGGAGAATTGTTCAAGAAAGGAACAACCAGCACCGGAAGGCCTTCTAGGACCGCCACCCAAATTAGGCGATCATATAATGAGGATATCATCGCGCCTAGCTTCGCGCCCGAAGAGGACAATGGGCCTCCTAATGCTTCATCCTTCCCATGTTATGATTTTCTGACAAATGCAGGGATATTGGATGATTTCTTCACCCTTGTCAACAGGGCGGGCTTAGCCACCTACGTTGGAGATGAAAGGGAGCAATACTACATGCTCACCAAAAATTTTGTCGAGAGCTTCAAGTTCCAAAACACGCAATATGATCCGACAGTTGCATTCAAGATCTATGGTACTCCTGTTACTATGGAATTGGAAGAATTTTGTCGTGCATTGGATATTGCCCCTGTAGGTACAGCAAGGAGTATTGATGACAACCCCCGGGACTTGTTGGAGCTCTATCGAGGGATCACCAATGATGATTGTCGCACCATTCAGCGGGGCAAGATAAGGAACATTCAACTCCCCGCCATTAAATATTTTGCATATTACATTTCTAGTAGCATACTTGGTAGGGAGAACACTAGCAATATTTCTAGTTACCATCTTGCTTTCTTGAATATTGCACTTACTGGAAGGACATCTTATCATCTTGGTTCTATTATTGCTCGCCGCCTGTCTACCAGGGGACCTATTTTTGGAGGAACTATTGCACTGCGCATTTTAACACATTTAGAGCTTCCTATTGATCCTAATGATGTGCCATTAACTCCTAGGAGGCTTGATATCACTGCTATGAAAAGCCATCATTTTGTTACCACTGATTCCACTGTAGATAACATGGTCTATAGAATGTTGTTTGCTGACGGGGATGAGAAAGAAATCTCTCTTCCCCAGCCAGGTTTGTTTTGTATTGACAGGCAACCATGGTCGCGCACTAAGGAGGAGGTGGATGAACATATGAAGATACAAGATTTCCACCAGCAGCATGACTCCGAGGACGCCGAGCCCTCCTACGACTACACCGTCACGTATCCGGGTGCTTCTTCTAGCACATACCCGGAATATGATCCATCTTCGTCGTACCACGGAGATACTACCTCATGGCCTCGATGGGGTTGAACTCCACTTAGGCCAAAAGCCTAAGATTGGGGGGAGGTATACCGGCATCACTCATTCTTTGCATATTATGGTTGCTGGATACTTGTATATACTTGTTTAGTTTGTTTGAGTGGTTTTCTAATGAGAGGAAGATGATATTTGGGGAAGTGCTTCCTGAAAACAGATTCTGGACTGTTACCGTAAAAATTCTCAAAAATAGCCAGAACAGTATTTTGCGAAGCAAATTTTTGTACATGTTCCCCAGGCTGTTATCTAACTTTCATTAGTTGAACACTTTTCGAGCTGAGCAACGTAAGATTTTTGTAAAAATCGATTTCTGTACTGCTGTCAGGTTTTGGCAGATTTCTGCCATCTCGCTTTTCTGTGTTTGTTTTAGTTTGCTATTTCTTGTTTTCACTTTGTTTCTTTCCAAAAACACAAAAAGACCAAAAATATTTCTGTTGTTTCTCTTCACCATTTGTTTATCTTGGTTTCTTGCATTTGTTTCGCTTTATTTGCTATTGCTAGTTTGCTATAAGAAAACCCAAAAAGATTTTGCTTTGTTTGCTTGTTTTCTTTTGTTCTTATTCTCAAATTCGAAAACACCAAAAATATTTTCTGTTCTTCTTTAGTTTGTAAAGTTCATTATGAGTTCAATGGTCTTTGGTGGCTGGAGCGTGGTTTTCATTTCATATTATCCAAGCTACACAAGTGAAAAGGCAATAATGACGATCTACGACAATCTGATTGTGGTGAGAGGCTGGTATGAACTCTATTTGTTTTCATTTTTGTACATATACTCATCCATGTGAGCATGCTTAGTTGGTTCATGTGAGGTATATGTTATTTAATAAAGTCTAGTAGTTCATGATCTCTCATGTTTAGCTCCAACTTATTAATATGAGTAGCATGTTATGGATGTTTGCTTGCATTGTTTTATTCATAAGTAAGTATGGCATTGTGGTATCCTCCTCTGAATAATTCATTTATATCGACTTGGCACATGCTCACGCATGCATATGACTGAACAAAAGTCAATTAAGCCTCAATGATTTACATTGCTTCAGAGTTCTTGTATCACTTTTATGCCTCAGTTAATTTATTTTGCCGCAAGCATGATTATGACAGTTACTGCTCTCTTGATTTGTCGTTCCCTAGTCTTTTGCTAGCCTTCACTTGTACTGAGCGGGAACGCCGCTCGTGCCTCCAAACACATGAAAACCAAGTTATTCCAGAGTGTCCACCATAAATACCTATGCATGGGATTTCAAACCATTCCAAGTAAATTCTCATGCGCTACCTTTAAAACCTTCAAAATGCTTCTCAAATTGTGTTAATGTTTCATAGCTCATGAGGAAGTATGTGGTGTTTAGCTTTCAACCTTGTCATTTACTTTTGACGGACTCTCATATGGACTAGTGGCACATCCGCTTATCCAATAATTTTGCAAAAAGAGCTGGCAATGGGATTCCCGATCCCGAATTAATTAATTTAAATAGACACTCATCCATGGTTTGTGATTGTTGGACGGCACCCGAAGGATTCGGTTAGCCATGGCTTGTGTAAACAAAGGTTGGGGGAGTGTCATCATCATAATAAAACTAAATTAAAAAGGCACTCCTTCATGGTATGTGATTGTTGGCAGGCACCCGATGATTCGGTTAGCCATGGTTTGTGTAAGAAAGGTTGGAAGGAGTGCCACATAAACATGCAAATAATTCATTGGAGCCGCTCTTGAAAGTCCGGTTGGCGAGGTAGTTGGTGTACCCATTACCATTCGTTGACAACAACAAACACCTCTCAAAATAATTTTACTCCTGCTTTACAAATGAAAAGCTCTAGCGCATGTTAATCCCTGCTTCCTCTCGCGAAGGGTCAATATTTTACTTTTATGTTGTGTCTCCATCCTTTCTTTGAGCACTTTCTTGAGAGCACAACTGTCATTCTTAGTGTAATATGCTTGTCTCAAAATATGATTGATTGCGGTATAACTTTGATGCTTTTATCTTTGACAATCACTACTTCTAGTCTTTCTATGAACTCCAGAGGTGCCCGGGCATTTATGTTTTGCCGATCAAGTACAGGCAAGCGAGATACCACTTTATCATACTCTCTTATGAACATTGCAATCCTGCTTATATACATGATTCATGATGCTTATTATTAATTGTTGGTACCTCTTCATGATTGACATAGCTGTTAGATGATCTTACTCGCATGTATCTTATTATGAACTGCTTAAGTATTAGCCATATCATGAGAATATATACATCATATGAACAAATGTGTTCGTGAAAGTTCTTTTATCGCTCAGTTGTTAACTGAATTGCTTGAGGACAAGCAATAAGCTAAGCTTGGGGGAGTTGATACGTCCAAAACGTATCTACTTTCCCGAACACTTTTGCTATTGTTTTGCCTCTAATTTGTGTATTTTGGATGCAACTAACACGGACTAACGCTGTTTTCAGCAGAACCGTTCCGGTGTCTCGTTTTTCTGCAGAAATCCAACTTTCAGGAAAAACCTCGGGATTTTGACGAAAGGGCCTATTTTCCCAGAATACTGATGGAGCCAGAAGGACAATAGAAGTGGAGGCCCGAGGGCCCCACACCATAAGGCGGCGCGGCCTAGGGGGGGCCCGCGCGGCCCTATGGTGTGGCCCCCTCGGCCGGCCTCCGACGCCCTCCTTCGGACTACTTATTCGCCTCGACCTAAAAACGCACGGGGAGAAGTGGAAGTCGCCAGAAACCCTCCAGAACGCCGCCACATCGCGAAACTCCGTCTCGGGAGCCAGAAGTCTCCGTTCTGGCACTCCGCCGGACGGGGAATTGGAGGAGATCATCGCCGCCATCACCGCCAACGCCTCTCCATCAACCAGCCATGTTTCCCCCATCCATGTGTGAGTAATTCCCCCGCTGTAGGCCGAAGGGGATGGTAGGGATTGGATGAGATTGGTCATGTAATAGCATAAGATTGTTAGGGCATAGTGCCTAGTATCCGTAGATGTTACTTTTATGATATTGTTGCAACTTGTTATGCTTAATGCTTGTCACTAGGGCCCGAGTGCCATGATCTCAGATCTGAACATGTTATTATTTCATCATGATATTCATTGTTTATGGTCTTACCTGCAAGTTGTATACACATGTCGCTCGTCCGGAACCAATGGCCCCGAAGTGACGTAAATCGGGACAACCGGAGGGAATGGTAGCGATGTGAGGATCACATGTGTTCACGGAGTGTTAATGCTTTGCTCCGGTACTCTATTAAAAGGAGTACCTTAATATCCAAGTAGTTTCCCTAGAGGCCCGGCTGCCACCGGCTGGTAGGACAAAAGATGTTGTGCAAGTTTCTCATTGCGAGCACGTACGACTATAATTGGAACACATGCCTATTGATTGATTAGTACTTGGATACCATTTTATTATTATCCGCAAATGCCCTGCTATGATTGTTACATGAGTTTCTCTCATCCATGCAACGCCCGTCATCCGTCCCCGTGCCTACAGTATTTTAATCCTGCTCGTTTACTAAAATCACTACTGCTGTCTTTGTTACTCTGCTGCTCGTTATTTCACTACCGCTACTACTATAAAACTGTTACTACCGATAAACTCTTGCGAGCAAGTCTCGTTTCCAGTGCAGCTGAATTGACAACTCCGCTGTTAAGGCTTTCAAGTATTCTTTGTCTCCCCTCGTGTCGAATCAATAAATTGGGTTTTACTTCCCTCGAAGACTGTTGCGATCCCCTATACTTGTGGGTCATCAATGTCCACTTCACGTTCAGCCATCTTCTTGTAGGTGAAGACCTCTTGTTCTAGTTTCTCCATCCTGTCCTCCAAACTTCCTTCTCCTTTAGGACCCCGTACATCTTCAATCTGCAACTCTCCATCTACGAGCAACAATTCCTTGGGATGCATCTTCAGCTCGTTCATGTACGGGTTGATGACGTTCTCAAAGAAGCTGTCCTTCGGAGTTCCCGACGAAGACATGGTGGCTCTAGATCTGAAAACAGTATCTGGCAGAAAACAGCTCGGAACAAAACACAACGAGAAAACGGTATACGGACCTCGGGGGGTCCGGGGGATTATATAGCAAAAAATTTCACGACAGAAGGAAAGCACCAGGTCGAACCCAAGTGGGAGAGGGACTCCGAGGAGCCGTCCCCATATGGCGGCGCGGCCAAGGTGGGGCCCGAGCCACCACGTGGGGACGCGCCCTCGTGCGTCTCCCCCGCTCCGATTCGATCTCGTAATTTTTCATATTTTCTAAAAATAGCAAAAATATTGTTCGGAAAGTTAAACGCGGACTTTTTACTACCGTAATCGTTACCTATTCGAAGTCGAACTCTGCAGAACTATCAATTTGATCTTTGATGAAAGTTTCCGGAGTCACCACTCGAATAACATCAACATCTTCATTATAAGAATCTCCAGAAACATAATGCTTGAGTCTTTGTCCATTCACCACTTGTGTAGCATCACCTTTCAGAGAACCAATTTTTATTGCTCCTGAACGATACACCTCCACAATGACATATGGTCCTTCCCATTTTGAGAGTAATTTCCCTACAAAAAATCTGAGACAAGACCGATACAATAGGACTTTATCTCCAACATTAAATTCTCTTTTAATAATTCTTCTATCATGCCATTTCTTAACTTTCTCCTTAAAAAGTTTAGCATTTTCATAAGCTTCACTTCTCCACTCATCTAGAGAACTCAATTGTAGCAACCTTTTCTTACCGACAAGTTTAAAATCTTTATTAAGTTCTCTTACAGCCCAATAAGCTTTGTGCTCTAATTCTAAAGGTAGATGACAAGCTTTTCCATAAACCATTTTATAAGGAGACATACCCATAGGATTTTTAAGCAGTTCTATAAGCCCACAACGCTTTCTTCAACTTACTAGCCCAATTTTTCCTAGATTTTATTAATAGTCTTTTGAAAGATAGATTTAATTTCTCTATTTGATCATTCTACTTGCCCACTAGTTTGAGGATGATAAGCGGAAGCAATCCTATGATTAATACCATATTTAGCAAGAGTTTTTCTAAAACCACCATGAATAAAATGAGAACCTCCATCAGTCATAAGATATCTAGGTACTCCAAACCTAGGAAAAATAACATCTAAAAGCATTCTTAAAGAGGTCTCACCATCAGCACTTTTTGTGGGTATGGCTTCCACCCATTTAGTAACATAATCAACAGCAACAAGTATATGAGTATTACCTTCTGAAGAAGGGAAAGGACCCATGAAGTCAAATCCCCAACAATCAAATGGTTCAATAACAAGAGTATAATTCATAGGCATTTCATTGCGTCTAGAGATATTACCAACTCTTTGACATTCATCACAAGATAAAATAAACTTCCTTGCATCTTTAAAGAGAGTTGGCCAATAAAAACCTGACTGTAGAACCTTTTGTGCGGTTCTATCTCCGGCGTGATGTCCTCCATAAACACTACCATGACACTTACTCAATATCTCCTTTTGTTCGTATTCAGGGACACATCTTCGCATAATACCATCCACTCCTTCTTTATATAAGTATGGGTCATCCCAAAAATAATGCCTCAAATCATAAATAATTTCCTCCTTTGCTGAGATGAAAAGGTTGGAGGCAAATACTTCGAAACGATAAAGTTAGCATAATCAGCATACCAAGGACTATCTCGCGAGCTCACCTTTATTGCAGCCAATTGTTCATTTGGAAAACTATCATTAACAAGAACAGGATCATAAGCAATATTTTCCAATCTAGACAAATTATCAGCAACAGGATTATCAGCACCTTTCCTATCTACAATATGTAAATCAAATTCTTGCAAAAGAAGCACCCATCTAATAAACCTTGGCTTAGCATCTTTTTTTCCATAAGGTACCTAATTGCAGCAAGATCAGTATGAACTGTGACTTTTGAATCAACAATATAAGGTCTAAACTTGTCACAAGCAAAAACTACAGCTAATAACTCCTTTTTAGTTGCAGCATAATTTCTTTGAGCAGCATCAAGAGTCTTACTAGCATAATGAATAACATTCAATTTTTTATCTACTCGCTGTCCAAGAACAGCACCTACAGCAAAATCACTAGCATCACACATAATTTAAAAAGGTAAATTCCAATCAGGAGGTTCAACTACAGGAGCAGCTTGTTAAGGCTTTCTTTAGAGTTTCAAAAGCTTCCTTACAATCATCATCAAAAACAAAAGGTACATCTTTTTGAAGAAGATTAGTAAGAGGCTTTGAAATTTTAGAGAAATCTTTAATAAATCTCCTATAAAAACCAAGCATGACCAAGAACACTACGAATACCTTTAACATCCCTATGATAGGGCATCTTCTCAATTGCTTCAGCTTTAGCTCTATCAACTTCAATACCTCTCTCGAAAATTTTATGTCCCAATACAATTCCTTCATTAACCATAAAGTGGAATTTCTCCCAATTAAGAACAAGGTTAGTTTCTTCACATCTCTGCAAAACTTTATCAAGATTTCGCAAACAATTATCAAAAGAATTCCCATAGATAGAAAAATTGTCCATGAATATCTCTACAATCTTTTCACAAAAGCCATGAAAAATAGCAGACATGCATCTTTGAAAAGTAGCAGGAGCATTACATAAACCAAAAGCATACGCCTATAAGCATAAGTTCCATAGGGACAAGTGAAAGTGGTTTTCTCTTGATCTTTAGTTCTAACAACAATTTGTGAAAACCCAGAAGAACCATCAAGAAAACTAAAATGAGTATTTTTAGATAACCTTTCTAGCATTTGATCAATAAAAGGTAAAGGGTAATGATCTTTCTTAGTAACTTTATTAACTTTTCGAAAATCAATGCACATTCTATACCCTACAACTACTCTTTGAGGGATGAGCTCATCATTATCGTTAGGTACAACAGTTATTCCTCCTTTCTTAGGAACACAATGCACAGGACTAACCCATCTACTATCAGCAATAGGATATATAATACCAGCTTCAAGAAATTTCAATACCTCATTCCTTACCACATCCTTCATCTTAGGAATTAGACGACGCTGATGTTCAACAACAGGCTTTGCATCATCTTCCATGTTGATGGCATGTTGGCAAAGAGAGGGATAAATCCCTTTCAAGTCATCAAGAGTGTAGCCAATAGCTCCTCGGTGTTTCTTCAATATCTCCAATAATCTTTCTTCCTCAAAATCTGAAAGCTTAGCACTAATAATCACAGGATATGTTTTCTTATCATCAATATAAGCATACTTAAGATTATCAGGCAACGGTTTCAAATCAAAAACAGGATCTTCCTTTGGCGGTGGTGTTGTACCTAGATCTTCAACCGGTAAGTCATGTTTAAGAATAGGTTGACGAAGGAAAATTTCATCAAGCTCATTCCTTTCTTTCCTAAAGACTTCACTATCATGATCCTCCAAATGTTGCTGCAAAGGATTATTAGGCAATAGATGCAAGATGTTCAACTCTAAAATCATCATTGGGCAATTCAGCTTCATAAGGAACTTTGGCAAATTTAGAGAAATTAAACTCATAAGATTCACCAACAAATTTAGTCACAATTTTCTCTTTCTTGCAATCTATAATAGCTCCACAAGTATTTAGAAAAGGTCTACCAAATATGATAGGACAAGTCTTACTAGCAGCAGAACCAAGCACCAAAAAGTCAGCAGGATATTTAATCTTACCACATAGGACTTCCACATCTCGAACAATACCAATAGGAGAGATAGTTTCTCTATTAGCCAGCCGAATAACCACATCAATATGTTCAAGTTCAAAAGAACCAATTTCATGCATGATTTGCTTGTAAAGCTCATAAGGAATGACACTAGTACTTGCACCAATGTCGCATAAACCATAATAACAATGTTCACCAATTCTAACAGAGAGCATAGGAACACTAGCTTTCCTAGACTTGCTAGGATGTGAAACAATATTAGAAGCATCTTCACAGAAAATGATGTGACCATCTTCTATATTTTCAGTCACAAGGTCTTTAACTATTGCAACAGCAGGTTCAACATTTATTTGCTCCTCAGGTTCTATAGGTTTCTTTGCACTTTTGTTAACCACACTAGTTATAACAGAATACTCCTTCATTTTATTTTTTCAATATAAGCTTCAGGAAGAATGCGATCAACAGTTTTAACTTCAATACATTTACCTATAGGTGAATCAGTTTTATCTTTGTAAGGTTCATGATACTTATCAAAAATCTTCCTAGGCAATTCAAAATGAGAGGCAAAAGCTTTATAAAAATGTGCAACAACTTGAGAGTCAAGATCGTAAGTAGCACTCATATTACGAAAGTTATCAGTATCCATAAAAGTTTCAATGCATTCATAATCATAATTTATACCTAACTCTCTACCTTTGTCGTTCTCCCATCCTTCAGTATTATCTTCAATTCGATCAAGAAGGTCCCATTTAAACTCTTCTTTGTTGCGTGTGAATGATCCAGAACAAGCAGTATCCAGCAAGGTTTTATCTTGAAAAGAAAGTCTTGCATAGAAATTATCAATGATGATATTACCAGGAAGCTCATGAATGGGGCATTTGAGCATTAAAGACTTCAATCTCCCCCATGCTTGGGCAATACTCTCTCCATCATGAGGCCAGAAATTATATATGCGGTTTCGGTCTTTGTGAATTTCACTTGGAGGATAAAATTTAGAATAAAATAGAGGCACAATATCCTTCCAATCAAGAGAATTCTCATTCTTCAACGAATTTATACCAATGCGCCGCTTACCGTACAACGACATAGAGAATAGTTTCTTCCTAACTTCATCCATAGAAATACCTGCACACTTGAATAACCCGCATAATTCATGTAAAAACAAATAAATGATCTCCAGGATGGACAGTTCCATCCCCTTCATAGCGGTTATCCACAACACGTTCAATAATTTTCATAGGTATTTTATATGGAATCTCTTTCTCACCTGGCGCCTCATCCACTACCGTTGCAGTAGTAGTAGATTTTCCAAATAGGAATTCAAGAGAAGATCTCTCCATAATGAATTATAGCAACAGGCAGAAATAAAAACAGCACGTACAGTAAAAGTTTTCCTTACCAATTCCACTTACCAATAGCGCTTCACTCCCCGGCAACAACGCCAGAAAATAGTCTTGATGACCCACAAGTATAGGGGGTGTATCGTAGTACTTTTGATAAATAAGAGTGTCGAACCCAACGAGGAGCAGAAGGTGTTGACAAGCAGTTTCGATGAAGGATTCACTGTAAATGCTCACAGACAAGTTTTCAGGGGTTTTGATATAGCAGATAAGTAAAATACAAGTAAGTAAAATGCGGGAATAATAATTGCAACGAGTGGCCCAATCCTTTTTAGCACAAAGGACAAGCCGGTTTGTTTACTTATGATGACCAAACGTTCTTGAGGACACACAGGAATTTAGTCTAGTGCTTTGATAGTTGATTAATCTTCATTGTTTTGATAAGTGTTGTGTGGGTGAACCTATGCTAATGCACCGCCCTTCCTAGGACTAATACATACTTGTGATTAAACCCCTTGCAAGCATCCGCAAATACAAGAAAGTAATTAAGATAAATCTAACCACAGCCTTAAACTCTGAGATCCTGCTATCCCTCATGCATCGATATACTAACGGGGGTTCAGGTTGCTGTCACTCCGGAAACCCCACAATTAGCAAACGAATACATGATGCATTCCCCTAGGCCCATAAAGGTGAAGTATCATGTAGTCGACGTTCACATGACACCACTAGAAGAATAACACCACAACTTAAATATCAAACCATTAAATATTACTCAACATAGTTCACTACTAACATTTAGACTTCACCCATGTTCTCAAGAACTAACCGAACTACTCACAAGAAATCATATGGAACATGATCAAAGGTGATATGATGATGAATAACAATCTGAACATAAACCTTGGTTCAATGGTTTCACTCAATAGCATCAATAACAAGGAGTAATCAACACCGGGAGAGTTTCCCCTATGAAATAATCAAGATTCAACCTAGATGTTACAGCGGAGACGAGGTGCAGCGGTGGAGATGATGGTGTCGGAGGTGGAGATGATGATGATGATGATCCCAATGAAGTCCAGCTCGATGACGGTGACGATGGCGACGATTTCCCCCTCCGGGAGGGAATTTCCCCGGCAGATTTCAGCCTGCCGGAGAGCTCTTTTTTCTCTGGTGTTTTTCCGCCCCGCAGAGGCGGCTGTGTCTCTCGTCGATGTTCCCCCGCACCTTAGGGTTTTCTGGAGATGAAGTACGCGAAAGGGAGATGGTCGAGGGGGGTCATGGGCCCCCTCCCCACAAGGCGGCGCGCCAGGCCTGGTGGCCGCGCCGGCCTATGGGGGGCCTATAGTGGCCATCCTCGGCCTCCCCTTCTGGCTGGCTCCGTCATTTGGAAAAATAGGAGCTTCGGTATATTTTCCGTCAATTGTTGATCTTCAGAAATATTGTATCCTGACGGTGCTTTTTCCAGCAGAATCCTGACTCAGGTGAGTGATTCTCCAATAATCATGAAACATGCAAAATAGGTGAAATAACATAAGTATCATCTCTAAATATGAAATATATCAATGAATAACAGTAAATTATGATATAAAATAGTGATGCAAAATGGACGTATCACTGCCCGACTGTGGCACCGTCAAGATCTTCTACGCGATTTTGCAAGCGGCAAGTGATCGACTACATCAACCACGAGATCTAATCTCGTTAACGCTTAGCGATCTTCAAGGGTATGTTGATCTTCACCTCGTTGCTACCATCTACTAGGTTAGTGTTGACTGCCAAAACCCACCGGCGGGCAGCGGCCTTGTCAACACTGTAGAGCCGGGGGGAGCCTAGAGCTGCGGCTGGCTGAGACCCCTCCGAGCGACGGCCCGCAATGCTCTTCTGGTCACACGCGGCGTTGCGAAGTGCAAGGCGTGCCACCTGACCTATACCTGGTCGGGAAGGTGATGAAGTTGCCTCGCTTAGTTTCCTCGCAGGGCATACATGTAAACGTTAAATACGAGCCTCGATCGGCTCTCGAGTTATCCCGTGAATCGGCTCAAAGAGCCGATCCACCCATGATCCGTACGGGGTGCACGAATACTTGGTGGTCCCGCTTGATCAAGATAAAGCTAATGAGATCTACGACGATTTAGGGTTTTCACCGCATAACCGGATCATCCTACTCCAGGTTGGGCCTTGCGGCCACGCACGGTGCTCGTAAGCCGATCCTAAACAAGGCCAAAAAACCAACACGAAGTTGATCCTAGGAACATCCCGTTTAGGACTTGCGAACGCCACCCTACGTGCCACTGGATCCTCCCCCCCATTGTAAGGCCAAACTATTGCAGATATTAAACTAATCCTTGTAGAACAAGGAGCAATCGTAACGGATCAGATCTACTAAATAACGATCAAGCGGGGTGCCGCCCCCACACCCGAGATAGGCGTGAGGACGGCTAGATATGCAAGGGTTGCACTACGTAAGCATGCTTAAACGAAGAACAATGCTAACCCTAACACATCTAATGATAACTACGTTGCTCGCCATCAAAAACGCTTCAGTACGAGCAACGCCCGAACAACGTGGGGCTTGTGCTGCCTAGATCGCAAGATGCGATCTAGGCAGCATGTCGCTTACCTGATAGAAACCCTCGAGACGAAGGAGTTGGCGATGCGCCGAGATTGGTTTGTTTTTGGGGTTGAACGTGAGTTGTTGTTTATTCCATAAACCCTAGGTACATATTTATAGTCCAGGGGACTTTCTAATGTGAGCATGCACTAAACCGTGCACGACTAAGATTCTATCTCTAAACTAAAATAGGTCTAATATGTTACAGATACACGGGCAATTAAGCCCAACAGGCCGATTCATATAATTCTCCACGTATATTTCCTTAAGCCCATCTTGACCGCGGCCCACCTCCTGATCGCGGTTAAATCCTGGTGATAACACATGCCCCCTGGTTTTGGAAATGGAATTTCCAAAATCATGACGCTCTCGTCGGGTCATGTCGTGGCAGAACCGTCGCAGTATCCGTCATCATGATGACTTGCCTCCTCAACTTCTCCGCGTGATTTGGCAGTCTTTTCTCTTTCTTTCAAACACCACTTCCTCGAAACTCGCCGTGGCATTGAATTTTCACCATCTCCCTTTTATTTAACCGCTACGAACAGTTCTGCCCCGCATCCTCGCATTAGCAGTCCGTAAACCCTCCTGCACCATCATGTCTTCTTCCTCCTCAGCCCCATCGGACCCCTCCAGCCCAGCTCCTCCATGTCCCGCGAGCCGACGCCGGAGCACAACCCAGCGGCGGTCCATGCGGCCAATACCCGCCGCGCCATTGCGGCCGGGGAGGAGTCGGACCATGACTTCTCCATCTCGGTCCGAGGACGACCGGTCCTCGACGGACGGGGAGAGCGACCTCCGTTTCCTCGCCGACGGGAACCGGAGGAGGAGAGCGATGACGATCGCTTCTCCCGGGACGACTTCACCTCTTCCGAGGGGGTGATGGAGGAAGAAGAGGAGGAGGAGGACGACGACGACGACGACTCCCTCGAGGGCTACCCACCAGCGAAGCGCCTTCGCATGTGGTGGGACGATGACAAGCAGGCGACGACGAAGACGGGGATGAGGCCCCCGTGGAGGGCTACGGGAGTAGCGACGAGGAGCCCATCGGCAGCAGTGCCGATGAGAGCTCGGATGATGACGATGAGGACAATGACGGCCCGTAGATAGGACCTCTGTCATAGGGTCAGTAGTGGTAGATGGGGCAATGTATCCCCTCGTATTTCCTTTTGAGAGCAATTCAACTCTTTATGTAAGAAATCCCGCCTATCAATGAAGAACTGTTCCCCACTTTGATTTTGCCGATTTCTTCTGAGTTTGATTGAGCCGATTTGCCTCTCCTACTGACCTTGCCGATTTGCCCTCTTCGCCAATGTGTAATAAGCCGATAACAACGCATCGGTCCTCCAACAGAGCGATCTACCAGGCCTGTTGCCCCCGAGTCTCGACCAATGCAAAACAGAGACGAGGAATGCGCGCATGAACCGTGTAGACTCGGGCCTGATCGTGTGTGGGGAAGTTCCTTATGCAGCGTCAGCCGATTTGAACACAAATCGGCTTCTCTGAGCGGAAAGCCTTCAAGGTGAGCTGCCCCCCGAGCTCTTACTCGAGGCGAGAATGTGCCACAGCCGATAATTTTTCGTTTCAGCTGCACTAACCCCACAGATTGGAAGTCCTGGATTTGGTGAAGGCTTGATAATCCTCGCACAACTAGAGTCGATGGCTACACATCGGCTGTTTCTTGATTCTGAAGTCGATGTCTGCTTGCATCGGCTGTGCTCGAAAATTTTCGAATTTTCACTTTTTATTTTTACGGCCGACCCGTGCATCGGCCCCCATATTTCAATACCCGTCAACAAAAGATGAGATGCTTCGTTGTATATCCTCGTATTTTCATATACTCGGGTGCCCCCCGAGCCGATTCTCGTCAAGAAAATTGATGGTATCGGCTCCGTTGGATAACATGTTAAACCCAGGCAGTAAAGGTAGGTGAGGATAACTTTGGCCGATCATCGGAATCGGCCTCCACGTTGCTTGCTCGTTGAAGGTTTTGTAAGTTCCCTTCGTAAATTTTTTGGGGCCGATCACAAGGATCAGCCTCTCCTGGTTTGCCCATTGGTTTGATCTTGCTACTTGGTCGAGCTGGATGAAACCAACCCAACCTCCGACTTGATGCGCCTGCTGTCGTCCACCTTGTGTGCTCCGTAGAGTCGTGGAGCGCTACGCTCCGTCGGCAAGACGAGTACCATGTTTGTGCCAGCCCGATGTCTCATCATCGGCTTTCCTCTGTTTAGGGCGCCACTCCATTTTCCGTGGACGACCCTCTTCATCCAGGGTTCGCTGAACCTTTGCAGCCGGATCAGGCCGTGCCTTTCTTAGCGTATGCAGTGTACAACCTTTCGGCTTCCTCCAGGCCGCGCAATCGCTGAACCCCGCGCTTCGGGAACGGCTGAGTCCGTCAGGGCACCACCTTGGCCGGTGGTACCTGTCTTCTTCCACTTCTCCCTCGTCTTCTGAATCTTCAAGATCTGCCCAACGAGGCGACTCAGCGCGTTTGCTTTGTGGCGGGAGAGGTCCTAGGCGCTCGAACACAGACACGTTGGCTGCCTCCTTCTTTTCTCGATTGCATTCTGGGCAATTGCCGATTGTGGGCAATCGGCTCATTCCCGAATCCCAGCGAGTGTCCGAAGAAGGGGCAGTCCCAATGCCCGGCGTTGTTGTCTTGCTCCCTTGATGCTTCCGTGGCATAGCGCTCGTGCTCCTCCTTATCGTGATCCCGCCGACGATATCTTCTCGGCTTCTCTAGCCAAACGATCTTCTCTATCATCGTAATTGGGTCGCCGGCGTTGGTCATACTCGGCTAACATATTTGTTGAGGAGGTGATCGAGAGGGGTCGCCGATATCTTATATTCTTCACCTCTCCCTCTCGTGACATAGCGCTTGCCATCATGACGGAGCCGATCGCGTGGAGCGGCCTCTTCGTATCCTTGCTGTGAGAGCAGCTGCCCTCATCTCCATCTTTGCCGGAGTGGTTTCCGGGTCCTACCATGTTGATGCCGAACGAGGGACCTGGCCGGCAACCTTCGTGGTAGGTGATTTCTACCATGTTAACGGCGGGGAAGGGTTGGGTGTCGACCTTCATGGCGTACTGGTTGAAAATTAGCCGCCCTTCTCTATCGCCGCTTGGATGTGCCGACGCCACACCCGGCAGTCGTTGGTGGCATGGGAAAGCGAGTTGTGGAATTTGCGATACGGCTTTCCGTTTAGCTCTTTCGCCGTGGGGAACTTGAGACCTTCGAGAACCGTCAACTCGTTTCTCCTTGAGCAGGAGGTCGAAGATTTGTTCGGTCTTGGTCACGTCAAAATCAAATCCCCCGGGCGGCCCCGGTGGCTTTACCCATTTGCAGGCCACGGGGTTCCTCCCCGAGTCCACTCAGCCACTCGCTATCTCTTGGCCTCCCGCGAGCACTTCATCCTCCTCCGTATCGACCATGACTATCGCACGCTTGAACTTGTCTTGGTACAGGTCGGGGTGGCGCTGTTCATATGCCGATAGTTTCGAACCATGTGCGCCGGCCGAGGGATAATCCGCTTGGGAGGCCATGTCCTTGGGCTGTGTTGCAAGGCCTCGCTACGCCAACTCGATCGCTTCCTTTTCAGTTATACGAACCGAATAACATCGGTTCCTAAGATTCCCGAAGCGCTGGATGTATTCCGTCACCGTTTCCCCGCGCTTCGACGTAGTTGTGCTAGATCGGCAATGCCGGACTCGGAAGCTTCTGAATGGTATTGCATATGGAACTGTTCTTCCAATTGCTTCCAAGACTCGGATGGAGTTCGCCGGTAGAGAGGTGTACCATCCAAAAGCCGATCCCGTGAGGGACCGTGAAAAGAGCCTCACGCGTAGCTGATCCGACACCGAAGCCGGTCCTAGTTGAGCCAAATATCGGCCGACGTGCTCGATGGAGCTGGAGCCATCCGATCCACCGAATTTGGAGAAGTCGTGGAGCCGATATTTTGGTGGCAGCGGGATCATCTCGTAATCGTCGTGGTACGGCTTGGAATAGCCGATCGCCCTTCTTTTCGGCATCATGCCGAACCGGTCTCTCGGTATGGTACCGATCTGATCCGCTGTGCTGGCCGTAGGAGTTGCACTCCGAAGATTCGCCGGGGTGGCGTACTTGGCCTGCCACGTTTGCTTTTCCAGCTCCGAGCCGCCTGCAGGAGCTGGGCTCGGGAGTTTCGTCGGTGTGGCGTATTTAGTTAGCCACGTCTGCTCTGTCGCCGACGTTCCTCCTGTCTTCGCCGGAGTCCCCGATGTTGTGGCCTGGTTCGTGAGTGCCCAGTAACCACAATCCGGCACATACATGCACGCGTATCCATGAGGGATCTCCTTAGGCGCCTCCATTAAGAACTGGTAGTCACTGGGGTCGCCACCAATTCTGTAGACGAGGAATGCCGGTGTAGTCGGCACTTCAGCAGGTGCCGCCAACGCAAATGGCAGCGGTGGACGGGACTGGAATGGCAACTCTCCTTGATGCGTCCCGAGAGCTGGTCCTGACGGCGAGTACCGGTGGCTCATGATCTCTCGGATCACGCGCGAGCGACACGCTCCGAGCACGTTGACCAAGTTCTCGGAGTGACGGTGTAGCGAGTGAGCCACCGGGTAGTTGATCTCCTCGCCGCGGACCCCGGTGCGTTCCTCCGACGGGGCGAGAGATCTACCCCATCGAGTGCACCTTCGGTGAGAACCCCTTCCATCCGATGCCACCGGAACGGGTTCTCCGAAAAGAGCCGATGAGGTCGGCTTCGAGGGTAGCCTTGATCTCGTTGTATTGCTTCTTGAGGTCATCGAGCGGATCCTCGTAGGTGATCGGCGTGCCGTCCGCCATCTCGGATGTAGATGGCGATGTGGTTGATGCGGACGATTGTCCCACCGGCGTGCCGGAATGTGTTGATCGCCAAAACCCACCGGCGGGCAGCGGCCTTGTCAACACTCGTAGAGCCGGGGGAGCCTAGAGCTGCGGCTGGCTGAGACCCCTCCGAGCGACGGCCCGCAATGCTCTTCTCGGTCACACGCGGCGTTGCGAAGTGCAAGGGCGTGCCACCTGACCTATACCTGGTCGGAAGGTGATGAAGTTGCCTCGCTTAGTTTCCTGCAGGGCATACATGTAAACGTTAAATACGAGCCTCGATCGGCTCTCGGGTTATCCCGTGAATCGGCTCAAAGAGCCGATCCACCCATGATCCGTACGGGGTGCACGAATACTTGGTGGTCCTGCTTGATCAAGATGAAGCTAATGAGATCTACGACGATTTAGGGTTTTCACCGCATAACCGGATCATCCTACTCCAGGTTGGGCCTTGCGGCCACGCACGGTGCTTGTAAGCCGATCCTAAACAAGGCCAAAAAACAACACGAAGTTGATCCTAGGAACATCCCGTTTAGGACTTGCGAACGCCACCCTACGTGCCACTGGATCCTCCCCCCTATTGTAAGGCCAAACTATTGCAGATATTAAACTAATCCTTGTAGAACAAGGAGCAATCGTAACGGATCAGATCTACTAAATAACGATCAAGCGGGTGCCGCCCCACACCTGAGATAGGCGTGAGGACGGCTAGATATGCAAGGGTTGCACTACGTAAGCATGCTTAAACGAAGAACAATGCTAACCCTAACACATCTAATGATAACTACGTTGCTCGCCATCAAAAACGCTTCAGTACGAGCAACGCCTGAACAACGTGGGCTTGTGCTGCCTAGATCGCAAGATGCGATCTAGGCAGCATGTCGCTACCCGATAGAAACCCTCGAGACGAAGGAGTTGGCGATGCGCCGAGATTGGTTTGTTTTTGGGGTTGAACGTGAGTTGTTGTTTATTCCATAAACCCTAGGTACATATTTATAGTCCAGGGGACTTTCTAATGTGAGCATGCACTAAACCGTGCACGACTAAGATTCTATCTCTAAACTAAAATAGGTCTAATATGTTACAGATACACGGGCAATTAAGCCCAACAGGCCGATTCATATAATTCTCCACGTATATTTCCTTAAGCCCATCTTGACTGCGGCCCACCTCCTGACCGCGGTTAAATCCTGGTGATAACAGTTAGATCTTGGCTTGTTATTCGTTCTTGCGGTAGGAAATTTTTTGTTTTCTATGCTACGAATCCCTACAGGACCCGCTGTCGCCCTACCTCTTTCTCATCACGGCTAATGTGCTGCAATGCCTCGTCCGGCGCGACACGGTCCTGCAGCACCCGCTCGTCGATGGCGCCCCCTGCCCCGTCCTGCAGTACGCCGATGATACCCTCATCATCTTGCGTGCTAACGTTGGTGGGGCTCGCCGCCTCAAGCTCTTGCTACGGCAGTTCGAGCGCGCCACCGGCCTCTCCATCAACTACGGCAAGAGCACCTTGGTGCCAATGCACGTCGCCCCTGAAGAGCTGACTGAGATTCAGTATGCTCTTGGCTGCAGCGTGGAGGGGTTTCCCCAAACCTACCTCGGCCTCCCTCTCTCCGCCGGCAAACTTCGGCTCTCCGCCTTCGCGCCTCTCATCGCCAAAGCCGACAAATACCTCTCGGGGTGGCGCACTCTCCTCCAGTCTTCCGGTGACCGGCTCGTGCTGGTTAACGTTGTCCTTGACGCGCTTCCCACCTTCGCCATGGGGGCTCTGGATCTCCCCCCTCGGCGTCATCACCGCGTTGGACAGCCTGCGCCGCGCCTTCTTCTGGGCCGCAACTGACCGTGTCACCGGTGCCAAATGCTTGGTCGCCCGGGAGCACGTCTGCTGGTCCAGAGCCGAGGGCGGGCTGGGCATCCGCTCCCTCTCCGACTAGAACACCTGTCTCCACCTGAAGCTGCTCCACCGACTCCACTGCGCCACCGATGAACCCTGGCCACGCTGGGTGTGGTCTTGCCTCTCTGGCATGCCCATCGACGCCGTCAGGCGCTCCGCTATGTTGTGCGACTCCCACTGGTCGTCGCTGCTACGGCTGCTCCCTTTGTACCGGAGTATCTCCAGGGTCCAGCTCGGCGACGGTCACCGTGCGGCCTTCTGGCTCGACAACTGGCTCCCAGCTGGCGCCCTCTCTGTTAGGTGGCCAGAGCTTCTCCCCCACTGCACCGCGCCCCACGCGACGGTGCGGCAGGTGCTCGACGCAGGCCTGGACTCATTCCTGGTGCAACGCCTTTCCACCTCTGCCGCGGCGCAACGGACTGAGCTCCTACAGGTCATCGCGGCTACCACTCTTTCTGCCCGCCCCGATGCGTGCTCCCTGCCTCTCTGCGCACGGGCCGATGGCAGCCTCGAAACTTTGGCCATGTACAAGCTTTGCACCCTTGGCGGCGAGGCTAGCGCCCCTGCCAACTTCGTCTGGCAGAGTTTCACGCTGTCGAAGGTGAAAGTGTTCGCCTGGTTGCTCGTCCGGGGCCGCATACAATGCCGCTCCAATCTCTTCCGCAAAGGAATCCTGGATGCTGCGAACAGCGGGTGCCCCATCTGCTCCGCGCTGCTCGAAACCCCGAGCCACATCATGTTTGGCTGCGGGTTTGCTCGTGGCTTCTGGAGCTCCATGGGCGCCGCCGTCGACGCGGACTTCCACGTCTCCAGCTCCGTTGCCCTCCCGGCCACCGTCCCTGCCACCACTTCTAACACGCTCTGTCAACTTTGCCTTTAGCGCCTCTGGAAACACAGAAACGAGGTCGTCTTTCAGGGCCTCCCTCCATCGCTCTCTCGCATGCAAAAAAAAAAAAAACTGCAGAGACGATGCTGTTCTTTGGCGTGCTCGGCTGCCGATGGTTCAGCGCTGCGACGTCGATCTCTGGCTCACCTTCTTCCTGCATGAGCGACTATAGGTCGTTCCCCTATTCTTTTTTGTTTTGGTTTGGTTCCTTGAGCTCACCCCCTCGTGTTGGTGCAGGCTCCCTCAAAACCCCCCCTGTATTGCTGCTGCTTGTACCACGGGTATTTCACCCCGAGCTTTCAGATGAAATGATAAATTCAGGCGAGAGCTTTGCTCTCCCTGGTGAACACTCAAAAAAAATTCAGGAAATTCATTTGCATCTTGTCGATGCAATCAGTGACAAATGCATTTACTAATTAGCAGTCGTATGGTGGCCATTTCTTCTATGCATCTTTATGTCTCATATATCCTTTTACGAATAGGTTAACTGTATCCTCTCACGGGTGAAAAATCCGACACCTCCTACCTGCAATTCCTATCACCACGCCACCATCTCGAGTGCTCGCGCGGCCCCTTCTACCCCTTGCTCCCTGCTGACTCAAGTTCCCCCGCCGCCGGCCGCAACCTTCCCAACACCCCGTTCCCCTCCCTACACGCGCAGCCGGCAGGCTCCACCATGTGCACCGACGGCTGGCTTCCCTCCATCGCATGTGCCCCGCATGGAAGTCCCACTTCCTCTAATGCTAAAATTTCACTCGTCTTTTACGTGAACTTTTGTTTTGTATCAACCTGCACTTCCGACAAATACCAGTTTGTACTTTCTGTCATAAGAATTAGTGAGCGATAGCTTGTACAAGCGCATAATGATGTTCTGCTACTGCATGTGTCTGCGAGCTCGTGCTCTGTTGTTCCCTCTCTCGCGCTTGTGATGCTACTACATCTATGGGTGACAACAAGAGCACTAACCGGTGGCAACAGTTCACTTTGCTTATATGGTAAAAAAAATTACAAACAAAGGGCACTACACTTGTGAGTACCAAAATAGTACACGCCTCCGGTGGAGGCAGTACATTTGAAATAGCAAACAAAGTTCAAAATTATCCTGTGGCAAGTGCGAGCCGTGATTCCAATAAGTCCAAGAAGTGTCTACGATAAGTACAAATAACTATCGCAGTTCGCCTTGCAGTGCATAAAAATAAATAAAACTCATCCAAAAATTATCCCGCCAGTATTCTTGATAGATTGATAGGGTAGGCAATTCATTCTTCACAGGGCATGCGGCTCAATCGTAACATGTATGCAGTTCAATCTTGACAGAGGCGCAGATCAACCTTGAAGGTAGGCAGTTTAACATTCCATATAACCACGTCGGGCAGTTCAACCTCATTGCACGAGCAGTATAAACGCATGTTATAGGGCAGGTCAATGCTCTATTTTTTTCGGGGTGGAAATCTATTGCTAAATTAAATGAAGTTTAGTTTAAATTTACTTATTTTTGTTGTTTTTGTTGTTTTTGTTTTTCTTTTGCAGTTTTTTTGCTTTGCGCTGCGTCTGCGTGTTGGATGCACTGCGCAACCTAAGTAGACTGTCATCCGTGTCCGCGTATCCACGCAGCCATTCAAACGACCATAACCGAACGGCCCAACGCGTTCAATTTGGATCACCGCGTTGAAGATACCCTTACTTCATCGGCCTACCTGGGCCTGGTCCAGCATCC
Organism: Lolium rigidum; assembly: GCF_022539505.1. Taxonomy (NCBI): domain Eukaryota; kingdom Viridiplantae; phylum Streptophyta; class Magnoliopsida; order Poales; family Poaceae; genus Lolium; species Lolium rigidum. The sequence goes on from NW_025899867.1 coordinate 163,627, forward strand.
ATCCAAACTGTGGTACCTCATCCGCGTGAAGAAATACTGTAGCAATCAGGTACCACCCCCTGATAGGTACCACTTGCATGATGAGACAGACTTGGCTGTCTCCTCTCTCGCTCGTCTACAGTGCCGAGAGAGGCGACTTTGTGAAACCACCGAGTCTCTCCACCTCGCTCGCCGTCGATCCGTGGTTTCCTCCGCCTCCGGCGGCCGCTCCGGCGGCGGGAGGTTGGGGAAACCACGGATCTAGGCTTGTACATAGTGTAGGGGTAGGTTTGGTACCGGCCGGCGGCGTCTCGGAGGCCGGGTGGTCGCCGGTTTGGAGTTTGGTGGCGGCGTGCTTCCCCTCCAGCGACGGTGCCCCTCGGAGCTTCTTCGTCAAGCAGTCGTCGTTCTCGAGCTCGGAGATCCACGGATCTGCTGAGTTCCTTGTGCCCCGGCCGGATTCGATTAGGCGACGGGTCCGGCGTCAGATCAAGATGAAGGTCAAGTTGATGTTCTTCTTCGCGTCGTCGACGATGGTTCTTGGAGTAGGATCTTCTGATCCGGCGATCGGCAACTTCCCGGCTGTCAAGGGGCTGGCTCTGATCCAAGGATTTGCAGAGCAGCGGCAGTGGCGCGCCACCGACGGCTTCAGCGCATCAACGCCGACGGGATCCAGCAGGCTTGTCATTTTTTTGGCTCTTTTTCTGGATCTTGCTGTAAGCTCGAAGTTGTAATGTCGTCTTCCTTCTTAGGAAAAAAAAAGGTACCACTTGCATGTTCGAGCGCATCCATGAGTACTTTTTTTCCTTTTAATCTTCTTTCGTTTTTTTAAAACATTTCTGTTTTCGCATTAAATCTATTTCTTGAAAAGTTTTTAGAACTAAATGTGCGAACCATTTCTCAAAAACTAAATGTGAAAACCAATCTTTCTTAAAAAATAATATTAAAAAACGTTTTTGATTTTATGAATAGGCTTATAATATGTTCAAGACTTAAAAATATCCGTTTTAAAAATTATTTGTAATTTCAAGAATATTCAGATTTTAAAATGTCCAGGAGGTAAATAAAATGGTTAGATTTTAAAATTTTCTCACCTAGCTAGTAAAAAATCCCATGATTAAAAATGCTTCATATTTTTAAAACAATCACCATGCAAAAAGCTTCACAATCATAAATTGTTCACCAGGTAAAAAAGACCATGATTAAAAATGGTTCATATTTATAAATTGTTCACTAAGTAAAAAGGTTTGGATTCATAAATTGTTCACCGGGTAAAAAGAGTCATATTCATAAATTTTTCGCCGGGGAAAAGAGTTCATGATTAAAAGTGGTACATACTTAAAAACTGTTCACTGGGTGAAAAGGATCGATTGTTCAGCGAGTAAAAAGGCTCGGATTCAAAAAAAAATTGTCTTCGGGGAGAAAAATTCACAATTAAAAATGGTTCATATTTTAAAATTGTTCACCTAAAAAGTTCGAATTCATAAATTATTCATAATAAAAATGGTTCATTTTTTTGGAATTGTTCACCAGGTAAAAATGGATCAAATTTTAAAAATGTTCGTGATTTGAAAAAGTTATATTTTAACTTCTTCTATTTAGTAAACAAAAAAGAAATAGGAAGAAACAAAAATAAAAACAAGACGAAAAGAAAAGAATTAAATTATATGGATAAATAAAAATAAAATAAATGTTCACGTATTAGGAAAAAAACGAATAATTAAAAGGAAAAAATAAAAGAATAAAACGAAAAAGAGGAAGGAAAAAAAGAAACAAAACCAAACCAAAAAAAAAAAGCGAAACGGAAACACAAAGGTAAGCAAAACCGCGTTGCTCGGCCGGGCCATCGTGGCAGACGTGCCCACGAGTCCTAATAGAGCTCGCATTGAGCAAAATATAGTGATCGCGGCCCAGGCCCATGAAATCTACCTATATGGATTTTGATTTTGGGCCAGGCAACTTTCCCGACTTTTGTTGCACATTATACCCAGCATCTATGCTGCGGCACCCTCCGAGGAGGGGGGTGCTGTATGCCGACCTGGTCGGCGCGGACCAGGCGCCGCACACCCCCCAGGCGGTTTATGGGCCGGCCCAACATTCCCAGTTATTTTTTGCTATTTCGTTTTTTGCTATTTCGTTTTTTTATGTTTGATTTTTCTTTTTACGCTTTTTAAAAGCTGATTCTTTATAAAACCGATTTTTAAAATCTGAAATTTTCAATTTTTTTTTCTGAAATTTAAATATTTTCAGCATTTGAACATTTTTCGAATTTGAAAGATTTTTTTAGATTTTTTTTCGAAATTTGAACAATTTTTAAATTTTTTATTTTTTGTCCAAAATTTGAAAATTTTCGAATATAAACATTTTAAAAAATTTGAACATTTTTCGCGTTTGAACGGTTTTCAGATTTGAATAATTTTCAGATTTGAACGGTTTTCAAATTTGAACATTTTTTATTTAAACATTTTCTCAATTTGAACAATTTTTAAAAATTAAATTTTCGAATCTGAAAAAATATAAACAAAACCGAAAACAGAAAAAAGAAAAGAAAACAGAAAAAGAAACCAAAAAAAAGGAAATACGGACTGCTACAGACTAAATAGACTTAAATGGGCCTGGCCCATACCCGACCAGGGGTATGCGGTGGCCGGTAGCCACCGACCTGGTCGGTGTATAGGTTTTGCCCTCCGAGGACGCACGCTAGTCTGAGCTCTGGCTTCACATCATCTAGCTAGCCCCATGCTAGGCTGCTCGCCTGCTCATGCTGGCCACACCCTCCAAGGACGCACAACTGTCGGCCAATTCCGTGATGGAGTGTTGCAGCCCTACGTATCTGCCTCTCCTTCACGTTCCACTCTAGACGACTAGACTCATCTGCTGCTGCAGCAACGTAATATCTGATCATCTCGCATTTTTCAAATTTCATTCTAAATTGATTTATGCACTCCCCGTAATTGTTGACTCATTTTTCTATCGATTTCATGGTTTAGGTATACTCCCTCTATCTCATTAAAAATTTCAAAGATTTGTCTAAATTTTAGATGTATCCGAATTTAGATAAATCTTTGCCACTTTTGGTGGGACGGAAGGAGTATATAAGATTTCGAGATTTTAGGGGAGTACTAGTAAATATGCCCGTGCGTTGCCACGGACAACGATACATATAAGCAAACCAAATATTACTATCGGATGTATCATGAGCCTTGTATTTTTTAAGATTATGTTTGAGAGTCACTCGAGGGAAGCATAGCCGCTAAGTGCTCCGTTATGACTCGGTCCAATAAATACATTATTTGGTCTAATATTTTTGAGATAACTTATATTTACGTCACTCAATTGCACATATCAAACTAATCAAATTTGTTAACTATTTAGCAATTGTACTCCAATAAGGTAAAAAAAAGATAATAAAATGTTAGAAGAGATAACAAAAACTAAAATAATGAATGCACATGCATTTCCATCATCTAGAATACGGAAGAAATATGGATAGTTTTGTGAATAAATAGCACTGTGCTATTAGCACTTCCTTTTGTGGGTTTAAAAGGACTATTATCTCTTTAGATCGAGTGATATATGTATTCAAGGGAATATGTGCAGTTTCATTTTACATCTCATCCTCACAACATACTACCAGTAAGGGATACACATTTTTTTACAGAACACATATTCCTTCTGGCAAAGAACTTAAACGGAATCACCATTGTCCATACTATGGCTCAACTCTAACATCGACTCATCTTATGTGTACATGTGTCCATAAAGAATGCAAGAAACTGGGCATTCAGCAATATAGCGAAAAAATAGTTATATTCTTTGGACCAATTAGTCCCATAAACATCGTTACTCGGACAAATCCATAAATTAAAAAACAACACTAACAACACCACAAATCTGTCAATTAAAAACCAATACTGATAACACACGATATATTAAACAGCAATCAAAGCTTCCAGGCTTATGCTTCAGCTCCACTTTTGACTTGCAATGAATTACCACTTCTTTCTTGCCACTACAGGCAACACCGTGCACCCACTTGATTATCTCCCTCCTTGGCTCCTTGTTACATGTCTCTTTCCACACCACCACACACAGGAAGACAAAGACTCCTCTTACTTCTTCCTTCATCTCATCAATGTTCTCTGCCATTATCTCTGCCACACTGGTTGCTTTTGGGGATTAGAATAATTTAATCACATCATTATTATCAATCAAGCGGAATTCAGTATGTCGAGTTAGTTTTCCAAATACATTCCAAGTACTAAGAAATAGTTCATGGCTAGTAAAAGCTTAAAATATACTACTCCCTTCGTCCCTAAAAAAGCTACTCAATTTTGCATGTTCCACTGGACACAACAAGCATTTTTCTTTCTCACAATATAAGATCTCCGAGCTCCAGAATTACCGAACATAAAGGTTCCCTCCAGAAAAAGGACAGTGGGAGCCTGGAAGGTACCAAATTGGTTGATTTACTTGGCTCGGCGTAGATTTTGTCGCCCTAATAAATCATTCATTTAGATTAATAATATTGGAATACATATGCCACTAATAATATTTTAGGTGTATCACACCTAATTAAAAAATGAAGAACTATTAACTAAGCTTCGCTCTAGATTTTTTCAAAAGATTATCAAAGCTTTTCTAGTGAAAGCGGAAGGAATAAGATGCCGAAGTGGAAAATTTCATTACAATATATCAAATATACCTTCATAAGACACAACCGGAGATCAGTGGGGCGAATTCCCTCACCGATGCACACCATATCATATTGTGAATAGTGACAAAGAACATCTACATCAGCTTGCTTCTTCTATTGAGTCCGCAAAATATAGGAACATAGCTCATAACATAAAACTCAAGAACATTCACTGGGATTTTAAATCGTTATGGAGAATTGATTCAAAAACAGCACTTGTCACCAAAATCTGGTTTAAGAGCATAAATCAGGATGAATTGTCCCAACAATTAAAACATAACCGAATTTGGTCCAAGCAGTAAAACAATGAAATATTATAGTTCTTGAAGATGGTGTTTGTACTTCTAGCATTGGTAGACAACACAACCACTCTCACATGTGTGCAAACCAGTGCAAACAAGGTTCAACAGAGAAGTGAAGAATTATAGCAACAAGTAAACCAAGAACCCATGTTGTTCAGAATCATTCTTACTCGGTCCAATTCGTTTCAAGCAGCCATTCCATATCTTGGACTCTGCTGCGGACATAATCAAACTGATTTCCTCTCCCTGCTGAACCTGAAACCACAATTGGCATCACTGTGAATTAACACGACCAAGGAGAGGCCTTCAAAGTATACATATCTCTAACTTTGTCATATCATGGGACCAATAAGCACACCTAGTGCATTCTCTGCATCATAAGTATTAACAGAAATAGTTTTCCATGTGGCATTTCAATTGCTCACTCACATGCATATGCTATTCTTGCAAATATTCATCTTTTGTGTAAAATATCCAAATCACGAGAAATTACTATATGTATGATGAAATGGACCAATGAATATTGTTCATTACTTCAGTCATCAATTTATTGGCATTATTAAGACTACTTGAATAAGATACCTACAGAAAAATATGACCACCTAGTCCAATGAAGAAATCCTCTCTCCTGACAAACCTCTCAAACCTGGTCTCCTGCAAAAGAAAATAAATCTACAAAAATTTAACACACGAGAATAACCGAGAAGCCGAGCTGAGCACGTTCATGTAAAAATAACGAGAGCATTCCTTCTGCACAATATCAGGCACCCTATAGCAAAGGTTTGAGTATCGCTGGGCCTGGCCCATATTGGCGCGTGCGGGAGTATGACGAGGACGACCAAAGGTTTGAGTATTGCTGTCTGTGGAGAATAGGGAACCAGTTAGTCCTCAATGAAAGGGTACAGATAAACAATGCAGATGAATGATCACTTCTGATAAATTGTGTGGATAGTGCCTGAATTTTCCGAGGAATGATCTAGAAAGTAAATACTAACCAAGTACTGCCCTATAGTAGCAAAATCGTGTGAAAGTGCCATGTACTGTTTGTTAATATGTTAGGCCAAGCAAATAGATGACGACACTGCCGTTTCAGAATTCTGACTTCTAACTACTGATCTGAGTTTCTATGCACTAAATTTCATCCAAGTGGCCTATTCATAGCATTGTGCCAATTCTCTTAAGATGGAGTAAACTATTCTCTTATTAAATTGACATCACTCCTATATTTTTCTTAGAATGAGATGATACCTCAAATATTAACTCAATAGCGTGAGTTCATTACCCATGTAATCAGTTGCAAGTAAAGCGAGAATGAGCTAAGAGGTTGCAATAGTCAGCTCAAATGAAAATGCCTGGCTCAGTTTGTCACTGCAGCACAGAAGGATGATTCAAACCATTTTTTCTTGTCTCACTTATGATTGATAAACAAGCCACACATGATAACCAAAGATAAACATAGTTTTAACATCTGAATACTTCTTTAATCTATTGTCACTACAACGCAAGAAACCAAGTGCGCAAGTAGATATGGCATCTGATTGCCAATGTTGTCGTGGATTCATGCAAAACAATTGATAAATGCGGGAGGGAATGAGACAGATTCCACTAATGAACAGCGGCGACGGTTGGGGGTACGTACCCTGGGTGAGATGTTGAGCTGGTAGACAAAGCCGAGGTTCTCAGTGATCTCCTTGCCGGCGTCGGCATTGCAGGGAAGTACATGTGCTAGCCTCCCCAGCTCTGAAGTCATTTAGAAACTTCTCAGAGTAGCGTCAAACAATTCATAAAGAGAATCATAAAACAATAAGTTCGTCAGACAACAGGTGCTTCAAACTAAAACGACAGGTGCTTGAATTCAGGAATGTCATGGCAAGTAGTAATTCTCTGGCAGCACAACGTCAGCAGACGCTGATAGTGTAGGGTAAGTTTTCAGAATGCTAACCCATTGTTTCTCCGTTTTCAGCTATATTTTCAATATAAGTTTGCAGCTTGATTTTCCACCCTGCAGTATGTTTTAGCACCTAATAAAGAATCGCGAGCACTCAAAGATGGAATCTGCAATTCCATGACACCTAAGTACCTGCACGTCTGGATTGAGAAATCTCAGATTCTGCAGGCAATTCTCATTTAGTCTGGCGGAGATGTCGCTGCCCAATGATGTTCGCTTGTAGGCCAGAAGATTGACCAACCTGTTTGTGCCTTCTCGAACTCCTTTCATTGAACCATTGAACTCTGCATGCGGGGAGCCAGGCAGCAGAGGCCAGAGGGTACAGAGACGACAGCCTGACCACCTCCAACCAGGTACTACACGGGGTCAGGCAACTTTCTTTGCTCCACCTCGTGATATAGAGACGACAACCTAACAACCTCCAGGTCCGCGCGGTCGCCATGGAAGGCAGAGCTGAAGTAGAAGATGCGGGAGGAGGCACCGGCAATGAGCTGAGCCAATACGGGCCTGCCTGGGCCGGTGAATCGCGCACTCGCGCAGGCGAGCGCCCTGCGGCACGAGCGGCTCACCGGAGCACATCGGGATGGAGAATCTGCCAAGGGATCAAATCCAACAACTGGAATCCCTCAGATTCTCGCGGAGCACCTCAGATTCTCGCGGGCTTGTGCGTGAAGCTTTAATCTTAAACTTCGGGATTCACCTAATTTGGCGGCGCTTGGAAGCCTAGGATCACGCGGAAGGACCGGGCAGCAGGCGGTGGGAGGAATCGAACAAAGCAGGCCATGACGCTTTGGGCGGGCGTGGGTCTATCTTCTTCCGCAACCGCCGCGGGGATCCCCAGATCTGGTCGAGCAGCAGATTATGGTCGGAGATCAGGGTTGGAGCTCGGGGCCAGGGATGGCGCTTGTCCTAGAGCACGACGGAGACCACGCGCGGGGGAGAACTTATGGGGCGCCATGACGCCAACCTACGCAGCGCTCGGCCGGTGGTAGCCAGATCGGATTTTGTTCTGCTCGGGAGGAAGGAATAGCTCGGGCCTCGGCGATAGAAAAATAAAAATACTTAACCGGTATCGTGGCATTTGTAGTATTATTCGATTTGGTGGGAGGGTAAAACGGTCTATAAAAAATATGTTGGACGAAACTTAGCGACCGGAGGAAACAGAACCACTTCGTTCTTTTTAAGTAGTAGAGATAGAGATATAAGATTTGAAGATTTTGGGCATGAAAGTGGCAAACATGGAAGCTACAAATTATTGTAATTGAACCTAAAAAATATTGTTTCATTATATGAGTATTTTATAAACTTGTTTAGCATAGATTTTGGTCTGGGGCTTGCTCCGTTCCTAGCTACGACACTCCATGCATTGCATGGTCTAATATTTCCTAGATCTTCAGGTTCCACTATGGACTCGTCTGCAGCTCCGCCTTGGAGCTACGTAATATCTGATCATCTCGCATTTTTCAAATTTCATTCTACATTGCTTTATGCCACTACCCATAATTGTTGAGTCATTTTCTATCGATTTCATGTTTTAGGTATACCCCATCCGTCCAATTAAAATTATCAAAGATTTGTCTAAATTTTAGATGCATCCGAATTTAGATAAATCTTTACCACTTTTGGTGGGAACGGAGGGAGTATATAAGATTTGGAGATTTTAAGGGAGTATATAAGATTTGGATATTTTAGGCATGAAAGTGGCAAACATGGAAGCTACAAATTATTGTAATTGAACCCAAAATATTGTTTCATTATATGAGTATTTTATAAACTTTTTTAGCTTAGATTTTGGTCCGGGGCTTGCTCCGTTCCTGGCTCCGCCACTCCATGCATTTCATGGTCTAATATTTCCTAGATGACACGTAACAGACTACCTTTGCGTCGACATTTACCGTTTAATGATTGCTTCATGCAGATGTCTCTTGTTCAGAAATCTTTCCCCCCTCAGCGACATTGTTCTGATGATACTCACAAGAATAATCGTGGCCATCGTTCACTAAAGAGAAGTCATGATTCCAGCTACAAGGAATAGGCACGTCCTCTTCGTTCTCTTCTTCATCCAACTCATCGGACTTATCGGTATCACTATCACCATCCGTATCATCCTCTTCCATTTGGGTTCTGCATGTGTCTATTTTCCTCGTCCCCATTTGCCTCATCACCACTATAACCATCTCCACTTGCTGCATGATTGATCTACCCTAACCTCCACCGTGTGCCTGGTTCTGAGTCGTATCCTATGTTCCACACTTGCTGACCCATGTTTCACACCTCACCTCACTCTCATCACCATCCCTCCTCTGCGTTTTCCTCTTCTTCACCGTTCTCCTTTTTTCCGACTCTAGCATTGTCAGTTCTTCTCCCGCCTTGGCAATAAAAATCCTGAAACTATTAGATTGGTTGGTTCTAGCTGAAATATGTCCTATATTCTTTCAAAAATAAATTCCTTTGTTTGCGATACCAGGTTGTGCTGCATCCAACAATTCATCAAAGATGTGCTCAATAGCATGACACGCTCAACTGCATAGTCCAGAATTGGCTTGGTCCTAACTAAAACAAAAGATATATATCTGACTGGCTAGCTGATTTCACTCATGAAAATCATGGAAGAAAGAAAGAGGCCAACTTCCAATACGTATTGCATTTCTTGAAATGGGAAATGGTTGTGCTGACTAAGCTATCAAGCGGCACAAATGAACATTAATACAAAAGATACATACCTAACTGGCTAGCTGATATCACTAATGAAAATCATGGAAGAAAGAAAGACGCTAGTCCAATTTGCATTGCATTGCTTGAAATGGGAAATGGTTGTGCTGAGTAAGCTATATCAAGTGGCAAAAATGAACATTGAACAATTGTAGCAGGCAAACTCTAGACGCAAGATACCTCCTGTACTTCGTTGCTGAATTCTGGCTCATTTCCCATCCATCTTCGAATCTCCTTTCCTGAAAAAAATCATGGTTACTGTTCGCACAAAGTAATTAAAGATTACAGCAGGAGATATATATTATCTACTTTATAAACACGAATCAATGATATAAATTTACTGTACGTATGAAGAGAAGCGTACCATGTGGTTAAGAAATAAATAATAAGTGTAGATCTCATTCCACCATCAAAATCAGGTAGTATCGGACTCACTGATGATGAGGTTAGAGACTGATTTGTACGCCATTTAGGTTTAGAAATTATTCATGTATCAAACGCTTGAAGGAAAGTTGAGGAACCATTGATTTTATCACCGGAACTTGAAAGAATAAAGAAAATGGCCTATGATTTCAGGCCCTCCTTGCCTTTTATATGTCACACATTGAAAGAATTAAAAAAGGGGTTTGTAGCAAGTGGTCGATTTCTTCCACAAGTACTCGTTTGTACACAACATGGTTAATTAGATTCCACGAAAGTTCACAGATAACATGTAGCTAGTAGCTAGTAGTAAAAACAACAAAATCGGGTTAGGAAATTCAACCATATGGACAGCGGTGAAAGGATTACAATACAACAAGCATATCCACTTGATGTGATCAAGTATCAGCACAAAAGTAGTATACATGTATAATGATGATTCAATCAAGTAGAAATAGATGGCGTATAAAATCTACCAAACCATGTCTATCAGGAATACATGTGTGATCATTTTCATTATTTAATACATCAGGCACACACTGAAGCCAAGCCTATTGTCCCTAAAGATCAACCAATATTATTTCCTTTTTCCCTTTAGGTATTATCACTTGACTGCAAATACTTACCATCTACAATTGTAAGCAAGTATACTCAGTAAACATATCCTCTGGGTAAACACGTACAGCTACAAACTTCCCAGAAACCCAGAAGCACTTCATGTGGACCAGATTCATCGTACTGTGCCTTGGAGATCCACATCTACCATAGAAATAAATCAATGTTAAGAATTGATTCGGAAGAAGGCACCTAATTCAGTCGTAGAGAGCGCAGAAACACTTTTCTTAAAAAGCCTCCCTTCCACCAAGCTGCTAGCCCATTCTCTGGTTGCAAAAAAACAATCATAGAATTGCTTACAAATTCCACAACTTCTAAAAACTTCAAGCACGAGCTGGAGGTCACGCTTGTGGAGGCGTGTTAAGGAGAGGGGCAGGCCCAAGTAGGCGCACGGGACAATCAAGCTCTAATCCTAATGGGTTTGGAGCCTGGCCTTGCTGCTATGAGCCCGGGACAATCAAGCTCTAATCCTAATGGGGACAGAAGAATTTGGGACTTGGTGTGGAAAGCAAGAGTACCTCCGAAACTGAGAGTTTTCGCGTGGAAGGCTGCTACAGAAACTTTAGCTGTCAAAGTGGCGGTCCATCGACGTATATCGACAGTGCTGCCTACCTGCACTATCTGCGGCTGCGGAGCTGAGAGTGTTCATCATGCCCTGGTTACTTGTACGCTTGCTCGTGTGCTGAGAGAGGGCATGAGGGCACATTGGGACTTGCCGTCGGAGGAAGAGTTTGGCTTATCTGGTAAGGAGTGGATTCTGAATCTCCTTCTTCATTCCCGGGCGACACAGAGGAATCAAGTCATTTTCCTTCTATGGCGTGTTTGGCACCATCGGAATAATGTGATACATGGTGATGGGAAGGCGTCTATTGCAGCATCGATCTCATACCTCCGTAATTATCTTGAGTCCTATCGATATTGCACTGGTCCAGCCCCGGATCCAAAGGGTAAAACCCCTCTACCTATATCGCATGTGGCTTCACATGCGCCCAAAACCCCTGCCATCTCTCGGTGGTCTCCGCCGGAGACGGGAGAGCTCAAGGTGAATGTCGATGCAGGTTGGGATGAAGGGGCAAAATCAGCTGGTCTGGGAGTGGTAATCCGTGACTGCCACGGTCAGGTGATTCAATCATCCTGGTTCCATGTTCCTAGCTGTTCCAGCCCTGAAGAGGCGGAAGTCCTGGCATGCCTGGAGGGCCTTAAAACCATTCAGCAACATTACTGTGAAAGGGCAGTGCTAGAGAGTGACTGTCTGCGTGTGGTGCAAGCGCTGACAAGTGATGAACGAAACATATCACAATTCTGGAGTATCATCCTGGATGCTAAGGGGCTGTTGCGGGCTTTTGATCATATTTCTGTTAGAAAGGTAGCTCGGGGGTGTAATGGTGTTGCTCATAGCTTAGCGCAACTTGGTAGAGGTGGCTCTAGAGGCTCTCTTAGTGGATCTGTCCCAACGGATGTGTTGGCGGCTCTCCAAAGCGATTGTAAGAACGCTTTATAATGTTGTCGCAGTAGGTTTCTTACGCACTCTTTTCCTTACCAGGGTAACTAAGGGGACTGAAAGGTTTTTAATGAGGCGGCCTGTTTGCTAATATACGTGATTCTTACTTCAAAAAAAAAGTAGGCGCACGGGAAGGCAACGACCTGGCAGGAGAGGGCAGGGGCCACCGTCTGCAACACCTCTGGCGAGCATCTGATAGGAGCCGCGGTGCTTTTGGCGAAGTTCACGTGCAGGCCTGACGCGTGTCCAAAGCACTCCAGGATGGCCCGGACAGCGTAAAGCTCCCTAGCTTCCGGCCTAGCGAACACGACAACGTCATCGGCGTAGAGGGACACGCGGTGCTTGACACCTGCCGTGGCGAGGCTATGCAGAATCCCCGCGGACTCAGCAGCCCGGGACATCGCGGCAAGGACATCCATCGCCAAGACGAAGAGCAGCGGGAAGAGGGGATCACCCTGCCGCAGCCCACGTCCGTGCAAGAAAGCTTGGGACGCGCATCCGTTTACCAGAACCCTGGTCGTGGCGGTGCGGAGGAGAAGCGCAACCTAACAAGCTCGCGCACTGGAAGGCGAGGCTCCTCTCGAAGGAGGGACGGGCTGCTTACGTCCAGGTCGTGCTCACGGCCTCTGTGGTGTATCATCTCCTCGCTCTTGACATGGAGCCATGGTTCCTCCAGGCTGTTGATAAGCTGCGCCGAGGCTTCTTTTGGGAAGGCAAGGAGGATGCTAGGGGTGGCAGTTGCCTTGTTGCATGGAGCCAAGTTTGCCAGCCCAAGTCTCTTGGTGGCCTTGGTCTCCATAACCTCAAGCTCCTCAACGCTGCTCTACGCGCGAAGTGGATATGGTACCCAATATGGATCTCGATAGGCCGTGGTCTGGGATGAGCCTCAAGGTGCTCCCTGACGCCGCTGCAATCTTCAGCGTGTCTGACAGGATCACTGTCGGGGACGGCGCACACACTCTGTTCTGGGAGGATCCCTGGATCGGCGGCTTGTGCGCTGGCATGGTAGCCCCTGCCATCCTTCAGCTCGTCAAGCCCCGCTTCTGAAGCAAAATGACGGTGCAGCAAGGGCTGCTGGGCAACACGTGGGCCACTGCCATTGAAGGCGATCTCTCCGTTGACGCTGTTGTGCAGTACCTGCGTCTCTGGGACGTTGTTACCGCATGCCAGCACCCACCCGGGAGCAACGACTCTTTCCGATGGAAGTGGACCAGCAACGGCGGCTTCACGGCTCGGTCTGCTTATCTTGCCTTCTTCGAGGGCACCACGGCGATGCCGAGCCAGCCACAAACATCTGGGATTCCTTCGTTCCCATGGCCTATCGGATGCACGCTTGGCTGGCCCTTCGTCGGCGCTGCTGGACGGCTGACAGACGTCTAAGACGCGGGCTGCACTCGCATGTTCTTTGCCCGATGTGCACGACGATGGACGAGACGATCGATCACCTGTCCGTGGGCTGCGTTTTTAGTCATAGGGTTTGGGCTGGGGTTAACTTGCGCCTAGGGTTTAACTTGGCTACTCCAAGCCAGGATGGCACCCTGGCTGACTGGTGGCCATCGACGGTTAAACGCCTCCCTAGAGGTCGACGGAAGGACGAGAACTCCATCATCATGCTCGTCATTAGGTCTATTTGGCTGGAGCGGAACGCGCGTGTCTTCGATGGCAAGGCATCGGCGTCTGATGTTGTTCTTGACATGGTAGTCGACACTTGGGGATCCTGGATGGTAGCCCGCGGTAGGCAACCGAGAGGAGTTCCTTAGTTTTTTCTCCCTTTCCAACTCAAACCAGCTCCGGTTGTTTTGGGTCGCGGTGGACTCACCTCTGTACTGGACTTCATCCTTGTTCTCTTTCTCCGACTTAATACAAAACACGCAGATCTCCTGCGGGTACTCGAAAGAAAAAAACTTCAAGCAGAGTATATGACCATCTAGGCTAACTAGAAACATTATTACTCAATTTCCTATAAACCAATACGCATTCAAACTGAATTATCTAAGATGCTCAGTGGATATCCCACAAACCCAAAGTGGATGGATATAGGTGTATAGGATTCTAGGTCAGTATACACGCTAACAGAAAATGGCCTCAAAGGCTGCCACAAAACTTAATATAACAAAGACTAGTCGACATAAGCTACAAAATCCCAAAGCAGGCAACCAATTGATCTTCACCCTAGCCCATGCAGGTAGCATACCAAGTACTAGTGCGCTTTTCTCTTCTATATATCATGCATAATTTATATTAAATTTACCAATACATTTCCCAGAATTTTTTTTTTGACAATCCCTAGCAAAGAAGAATAAATCCATACAAGAATTTTCGGATACACAGATTCCTATATGGAAGAAAACATGCATACAAGAATTCCTTACATTGCAAATTTAGGAGTTTTGAATTTTGGATTGTGCTGATGTTTGCTTTCTGTTAGCAAATTAATATTTAAATCTTCAAGAGAACTATGTGGATTTCTATTTGTGTGCATTGTCAGTCATTGTATATATATTGACAAGAACATATACATTATCTTTACCTAAGTTCCTTTATGGTTTGTACATGGTGAAACTCTGCTGGTCTACTAACTCCATTCCTTCCCAAATATTCCATGAGTTACCAAATAACTCCATTCCATAAAGCAAAATTGCCCATTAATAAAAATTTCAATTTGAACATATGGCAACCATCATGCTTGCATAAATAATCTAAATTGCCAGTCACGCAAGCATCCATATATATGGTATAATAGCTTTCAACAGGACAACCAAACAGCTGATATGAGGTTTACCCTGAAAAGGGTTCAACTCAGGATACAATGATTATTTTCGCCATGGTGTAGTATATATTTAACTGCTACATCATTTTCACAACCGATAATCTAATAGGCGGCGGCGGCTAGTTTTCTACAGCGCGGCAGCGGCCGACGAAGTTTTGGTACGCGAGGTAAAGGGCGGCGCCTAGGATGGCGGCGCCAGCCGCCACGATGACGGACCACCAGGGGACGCCATTGAAAATGGGTGCGACGTCTGGCGTCGGAGTGGACTCTCGCCCAGGACGGCGGTTCCTTGGACAGGGTAGTCCAAGGTGGTGCCGGAGGTGGACGGAGAGGAGGGCATGGCCGCGAGCTGGCGAGGGTGGGTGCTGGAGGAGGAGTCCCAGCTGGAGGCGGAGGTGCTACCGGAGGTGGACGGAGACAGGGACGATGACAAGGGGGGACGAGGGGGGGGGGGCACAGCCCCCCTATGCTCATGATTTTCCTTTGAACACAAGTCATGGCAGCTCCTTATTTGTGTGATTTTCGCTAGTTCTGCCCCCCTCATACTGCCCCCCTTATACTTCATTCCTGGCTCCGTCCCTGGACGGAGAGCAGGGCGCGAGCTTGCTACGGTGGGCGGTTGTGGCGGAGGAGGAGTCCGTGGATGCCCATGAGGAAGCGACGGCGTCCGCGAGCTTGCTACGGTGGGCGGTTGTGGCGGAGGCGGAGTCCGTGGATGCCCATGAGGAAGCGACGGTGGGCGGTTGTGACGGAGGCGGAGTCCGTGGATGCCCATGAGGAAGCGACGGCGTCCGCGAGCAGGGGCCTGTGGTCGGTGGTGGCGGAGGCGGAGTCCGTTGATTCCCATGAGGAAGCGACGGCGTTCGCGAGCTTGCAACGGTGGGCGGTGGTGGCGGAGGTGGAGTCCGTGGACGCCGAGGAGGGCACGACCGCGACCGGGCGAGGGTGCGCGGCGAAGGCCGTCCCCGCGGCGAGCACCGCGAGGAGGGCGAGGAGTGCGGCTAACTTGGCCATTGCGCGCGTGGAAGCTTGGTGGTGGACTGGAAGTAGAACCGAGAGGGAAGCGTGGCGTGGCACGGGGAGACGAGGGCCTATCTATATAGATAATGCCAAGCTCGTCCAACGTGAAAAAATTACAGGAGACCCTACCTACCGGCAGGTTTCCTACCGTTGATGGCTGCTTTAAGATCCACGCCAACTTTTCCTACTTTCCAGCTGTGCATTCGGAGACAGAATGTATACGGGAGAATCTTCGGTATTATTCCCTGGTACGGTACACAATACACGTCCTCTTTCACCTCCCATCTCCCTCTTTCACAGTACATAGCAACTTAAACGACGAGGTAAGTCCACGTTGCCACGTTGGTCGGCGGCGTCGCTGCGAATTTTCAGCGGAGGAGAGCGTGGCGTCCGCGGGCGATCCACGTCCATGGCAGATGGCGCTCGAGCAAGACAACAAATTACACGCTGATCCATAGTCACTTCTCGAAAATCTGGCGCATACGTGTGAAGATGGTCTTCAAGCCCCTCAAGGACGATTTCTTCATCATTACATTCACTTCGGAAGGAGATCATAGATTTGTGGAGCGTGGAGGACCCTAGATCCACCACAGAGTTGCTTCCCTGATCGCTTTGTTTGTCCATAACGCGCAGCCGTTAGAAACTGACATGAACCCTCTTCGTATGTGGGTTATATGATGTGTCTTTTTCGATATGGAAGTATAGCCCCGACAGCCTCTGCATCAATAGATGGACACCGCCACTATGATGTGCCTTGGAATCAACAAAACGAGGCATATGGCAAGCTCATTGGATCCAAGTTCGGGAAGGTTCTTGAGGTAAATGTGGATAAAACTAGAGTGGATCTTGAAGACTACCGGTGAGTTCGTAATATTGAATGGCCTCTGAACCAGCACCTGATGGCTAGGTTCAAAGAGAACGATCAAGGGACAGCCAACACTACAAATCTATCCGATGCGGTACGTGTGAAAGGGTGCCATTATTTTTTCAGACTGTGACTTGATTGGCCATAACAAAGAACAATGTGAGAAGAAGGGTTCTAGCTAGGTACAACGTCGCTAAACTATGATGCCACGTTGAGGAGCCCACCCAAACACAAATTTTAGAGCAGGGCTATCTCAACGCCTCATGAACATGCTGGCAAGAAAAGCTTGCATTTCACAACGCCCGAAAGAAGCGTGAACTCAACATCGCTGGTAGGGGTGGCTATCAAGCCAACTCGGCGAGACTCGTATACTCGTTAATTGACGAGTTAGCTCGAATCAACTCGTTAATGTAAGGAGCTTGAAACCTCAACTTGACTCAACTCAATAAATACTTGAGTTGGCTCGATAAGCTTGATAAACTCATTACGATACATAAACGCATGATCAACTCATCACGAATCAAGATTATGTTAAGGATATTTCAGCATCGATGCCTCTGTAGACTTGGTAGAATTTGACCAAGTGTTAATATTGTTTTGTCCTACATGCTTGGAATTTCTTTAGTGTTGACTCATCTACAGACTATCTCATCAACATATAGATATTACCAAGCTTATCGAGTACTCGTAACTCAACTCATTAAACTCATTTTCTCAACGAGCTAAAAATGTGAACTTGGCTTGGCTCGTTAGTGTCCGAGTTTGAGTTGAGTTAAGCTGAGTTTTCGATCGAGTACTCATTACGCTCACGAGATTTGATTTTTATTTCCACCCCTAATCGCTGGGGAAGATAACGAACACTGCACAAGCTAGCAGCAGAGTCAACCCTGATCTTGCAACTAAAGTCCAACATGTCGTTGATGCTTATGATGGATTCGAGGGCCAAGAGTGCATGACAGAGGAGGGGTGGAAGCTGCCCTTGCATGTACGATTCATAATATGAACATATGGGCTAGGTAAGTGGTGTGGCATAGCAGGGTCAAATCTGAAAACCCTCATGACAACAATGTGATGCTTCAGATGTCGTGCTTTGACCAGGGGGGGGGGTATCACTAGCGCATGGTGCCACAAAGCTCATGCTGAACATGACGGTCAACTCGAGTCAAAAGTTGGTCTATCTCAAGATAGTGGATCTGACATGTCGATGGCAGGAGCAGACTCGATATTGGGGCAACGGATGGATGAAGAAACAGAGATGCAGGGACATAAAGCTAGACCTCTCTTTGGCACTAACATACAATGCTCCAGCAGGGGCAAGCTGATAGAGGCAAGAAGGGGGAAGGGGGTGGCGCTGGAGTACAAGGGGAGCAGAAGGATGTTGCGGCTGGCAGTGTGGCGACCCGTATGAGAAGGAAGATTATTGCACATATGTGTGTGAGTCCGAAATGAGAGGTACTACTGATGTGTATATTATTGCACATATGTGTGTGAATCCCAAATGAGACTTAAACAGAGTTGATCACATCACATACAGCTACTCATTTTAA
The DNA here is from genome assembly GCF_022539505.1 of Lolium rigidum. NCBI lineage: Eukaryota > Viridiplantae > Streptophyta > Magnoliopsida > Poales > Poaceae > Lolium > Lolium rigidum. The sequence continues at coordinate 182,002 of NW_025899867.1, forward strand.
TGCATGGCTTAGCCACGACCGGATTAGAATGCATGGCTTCACAAACTGGGACGCGCCGTTTCAGCAGAGAAACGTGCTCGTTACGTTTTGTCAAGTATGCATGCAACCCTGTTACTTCTTCCATTATGCTCACACTAATGGAAGCCGATCCCATTGAGGTAGGTTTCGTGTTGAAAAAAAAATGCACACAACCCTGCAGTTAACCAACGACGGACGCGATGGAGGTTTGCTTGTGTGTACACGTCGAAGCGACGCGCCGCTCTTATTTGTAACTGACGTGCCCGTGTGCGGATATAAAAGGGCCTTTTGTCGGTGCAGCTTACGACTGATTCGCTCACGATAACACTCTCGCATAAACTCGCAAATACTTCTTTACATACCACAAGACACAAGTAGTAAACATATCTTAGCACGCAATTTTTTATAAGTGTACAAAGAGATAACGAAGGTGGGCATGCTCGATCTGCATGCACGCACTCTTGCTGAGAACGTGTATATTCTCTTTGGTGTAATCGTAGCACAGAGGTAGTGGCTAGTTAGCAGGGACGGAGACAAGAGGGGGGGGCTGCGCCCCCATGCTCATGATTTTCCTTTGAACACAAACCATGACAGCTCCTTATTTCTGTGATTTTAGCTAGTTCTGCCCCCTCATACTAAGATTGCCCCCCTTATACTTCATTCCTGGCTCCGTCCTTGGTAGTTAGAGCTCTTGTACTACCATACTTGCATCGCCATGGGCAAGCATAACCCAATCAATGTTTTTCAACAGATGTGAACTTCAGCACACACACAAAAAAGCTAAAAATAAACTATTCAAGAAGTAAATGAGGGTGCTTTTTTATTCCTGTTTTGCACATAAACTAACCTACATGCCTGTTGCTGCATACAGATACCTGTGTTGCTTAGAATTTGGATTTTATCTAAAAATCTTCAGAGTATATATATTTGATAGGTATAACCAAAGGTGGGTACATAGCAAATACGAAGAAGAGAATTGTATTGTCGTGCTTCACATCTTAAAACTCAACCGAATATTAAGAAGCTGGGTCCCCGAAATATCAAAACTATGTACATATCCTTTTCATGAAGCAAACAGAATGCATTGTGAAATATAATAACAGATAATCAAAAGGAAATACCAGTTGAATTCCAAAGGAATATATCTGGGAGAGAATACATTATCACGTGAAAGAAGCCATAGGAATGCAGAAAATATAACATGACTAAGATCTAGCAATATTGAGTACTAAAAGAGAAATTTTCAATTAGCATTAGATACTAAATATGCAATTGCAACATCTCAGTGATACATCAGAAATGGCGATCGCTGATTAGTGAGGCATATGAGGTCTAGCTGGCAATCAATCTAGTATGGTCAAAAAAAGAGCAGAGAACATATCTAGAGAAGGAGAGGTTGGAGATTTGCTGCGGGAGGATGCCGTCCGGAGGAGCTTCAACACGCAGTCTCCAGCCTTTGGGGTCATTCCAGTGCCAATGGCAACAGCCTCATCATCGTCTGTGGCGGCATGCAACGACGGATTAAATAAATTTACTGCAATGAAGAGAACGATTAAACAGAACGTAGTTGAGACCTATAAAAATTTGTGAAATATGTCCTCCTTTGTAACCTACCTGGTTAGGCGTTTCGCAGTAAGTTCTCCTACTACTGTGTCCAAAAAAGAGAAATTCAGCTCATCGGCATCATTAGCCATGTAGGACATCGTGTACCTTAGAAATGGCAAAAAAGAAAGAGGATATGTTAGCGAGTGTACAAGGGAAGTTTAAACAGATCAGTGCCAACTACATCCCCTAGTTATAGATGAGTAGGAACTGCATGTATGTTGTGCCAGTACACTTAGGTTCTAACATTTTTAGGCATCGCCATAGGTCTGCATAATTTAATCATCTACGACTAAGATAGCTGTCTTTGTAAGGTCTGACATGCATGCTAACAGTGCCCTCAGTCTTCCTAACATGCAAAATGTTATATAACCTGAAGCATGGCAGTGTCAAAACTCAAAAATAACTAAGATGGATGGTTTTATTCATGCCTATGTTAACCAAAAAAATTAAAAATGGCATGGAAATTGAAAGATCCCAATATTGAACAGTGCAATAAATAAGATGCATGCACTCTCTCGGTAACGATCTCCCTGTAGTAGAATTATACCTTTTCCTTTCCAAGTTTGTATCTTGGACAAATATCAGTGCTATGTTACCAGTGTACAGGAAAATATACAGACTATGTAAAATATGATAGTACAAAAATAGCAATTTACAACAGAGTTACATGTATTTAGTGGACATCCCAGGTTGATGGCAGAACTACTCAGAGGATTGTAAAACTCTATCTTTTCAATGAAATAAAACGCAAAAGTATTTTGCGTTTTCACGAAAAAATAAATAGCAATTTCACTCGGTGACAAAAGCCACATGGTTTTCATTTTAGACATGTATAAAAGACATGTAAATGGGGATTTTAATTTTTATGAACTTAAAAGGCTTGGTGCAGCCAAGAAGATGATCCAAAGAAACTACTGTAAGTAGTCACAAAAATGCATGACTGGCTATTCTAATGAACTATCAGAAAGCTAACTAAATTATATTAATACACAGTAGGAAATCTGTGCTAGCTTGTCCTATAGCAGTAAGATGGAAAACAACATCTAAAAGAAAGATACATCTAAAAGTATCATTTAAGACTGACAATTATATTTGGGAATACTTAAACTTGTTTGCATACCTTGAGAAGAACCTTTCCAGCTCCAATATCAAACCTGCATTAATATTTTCAATTCCAGTTGCAAATTGACCAAAAGTTCCAGCATTGCACGTGTGAAAATCAGTACCAAGGAGAACCTATACAAGGATTAGAGCAGGTTAAGACAATACTGCTAAACCGCAAAACCATAAGCAGTCGGTAAAATACATCGTCTGCTCAGCACCAGGCCTTCTTGAGCGGGCGCAATCTGGCAAACACCTCTGTATTGTGAATTTGCCCAAAAGTTATTCAGTGTCAAACCATAGTTGCTTATTCTATAAATTCATAGTATCAGTAAAATAAAAGGTAGTGTTGCACCTTCTCGAGGGCACTGAGCTTTTAAATGCAGCTTTTCTTCAAAATGTTGTCACAGAAGCCCTCAAAGGCTTCTTTAAGTGTTTGAACAAAGAGAAGTTTGAGAATGAGACACCAATTTTGATTATTAAAGGCAAAATGACATACGACTATATCAACCAACAGACCTTTTGGAAGAGCGTATGACCCTGAAAACAATCTATGTAGATTCAACATGCTCGTCACCTAAGAATTGCTTCTAAAAAGTCCAAAAGAATGCTCGTCACCGAAACATGCTATCAGAAGACCTCCTCTGAGCCAGAGACTGTAGCTTGCAGCACTAAAAATGCAAATAAAATAATCTGAATTAGTAAATATGTAGACACGTTTCAATAAATATGAATGTAAATAAAGGACCAAGATCAGGAAGAATATATGTTGGATGATTCCCTTCTATTTTTTAAATATCACAAATATAAGGGAGGCATGTTAAAGTTTAGGAAAGAAATGGTTCACGAGAAAAAGGGATCAATAGTTTACAAATTAAGGTTTTGCATGAGGACCTATATTTATCCGATATCTTGACAAACTTATATACAGAGAAACAAAGCATATTACAGGAGACACCATAATGGACAATGTTCATGCAACACGAAATTATCAATTCATATCACATAGTAGTACGTCGTAAGAGGTTACTGATGGTACATGAAATTATAATGTGCTTACTTGAATATTCGTTACTCGGTAATATGAACCAATATCAAAAGAAAAATTAACGGTAACTGAAGAACTAATACCTGAAAATCAAGTTGAAAATAAGCAGCCAAAATGAGATAAATAGCTACCAAACAGAGCTCTTTCTCTTGAACAGAATCGTCCAAGTTCACATTATGCGTACTTTCATGAACTAATAACAATATAGATTTTCTATTCAATCATCCCTATTTGGGATGAGCATGTAATTATAATTTTCCATCATATTTCCTTAATCTCCCTAACTCTACTAATTTCTGAGATTGGTCGTTACATACGCACACCATAATTTTATCGGCAAAAGTTTTGAAGAAAACAATGGGATAACAGTAAACTATATGAACTAAAAAAGGACAGGTACATTATCCTACTGTCACACCATCTCTATTGCTTGGGAATTGGTGTCATGTTCAGCCAAATAATCATCAAGACTGAAATCTGCACATTTCAAAGCACAGCAAAGTTGTGAAAGAAAAATACAACCTTGAAGAGTTCTCTATGTATAACAAATGAAAATTGTGAGGCGAGGACGATGGCGTGGATGGGTCAATGGACTACATGGAAAAAATGAAGGTGAGGAACTCAAAGGAAGCAACCGATCTCTTTCTCATTTCCTCGAATTGACCTGTGCTACCATGAGGAAGAGGCGGTGTGACAACAGACTCTGTACCATGCCAAGTTTATCCATTTCTAAGAGCTGCAACATGCAAGAAAATTGTATCTATCATAACCTAATTCAGTCTACCAGCAAATCTATCGATGATTCAAATAGAAGAGAATATTGAAGATCACAACAAATTGACCACATTCAGAAAGTTGATTATCTCATTATTGAATTTACAGTAAAATAATTTAGTGATCTTGGATTCAAAAAAAAAAGAACTTCACAGGAAGGTGGTTGTGCAGCTAACCATACAGATGCAGTCCTACATAACCTGGGCTTTACATAAGCGAAGGTTTGGCAAACAGCGTGTTGCGGTCAGAAACCCACCGGCGAGCAGCGACGGGCAACACAGTAGAGCCGGGAGGCTCCCAAGACTGCGGCTGGCCCTGGTCCCTCCGAGCGACGGCCCGCAAAGACTCGGCACGCACGTCCGATGCTGGTGCAAGGGCATGCCACCTGACCTATACCTGGTCAGGAAGGTGATGGATTTGCCTCGCTTAGTTTCCTGCATGGCATACACGTAAACATTAAATACGAGCCTCGATCGGCTCTCAGGTTGTCCTGTGTACGATCACATGGTAGTCCTGCTTGATCAATATAAAGCTAAAACGACCTACTACGATTTAGGGTTTTCACCACATAATCGGAACATCCTACGCGTGATTGAGCCTGGCGGCCACGCACGGTGATCATAAACCGACCCTAGACAAGGCCTAAAAACCAACATGAAGTTGATCCCCGGAACATCCTGTCTAGGGCTAGCAAACTACACCCTACGTGCCACTGGATCCTTCAACCCGTTTGTAAGGCCTAACTATGCAGATATTAAACTAATCCTTGAAGAACAAGGAGCAATCATAACGGATCGGATCTAGTAAATAATGATCAAGCAGGGTGCCGCCCTTACACCTAAAATAGGTGTAAAGGCGGCTAGACGTCTAAGGGTTGCACGGACGAAAGCATATGATACGGTGAAACAATGCTAACCCTAACACGTCTATGATAACTACGTTGCTCGCCATCAACAAGGCTTCAGCACGAGCAACGCATGAACAGCAAATAAATGTGTACTGCCTAGATCGCAAGATGCGATCTAGGCAGCATGATGCTTACCCGGAAGAAACCCTCGAGACAAGGGAGTTGGCGATGCGCCTAGATTGGTTTGTGGTGAACGTGATTGTTGTTTATTTCAGAAACCCTAGATACATATTTATAGTCCGTAGACTTTCTAACGTGGGAATAATCCCAACCGTGCACGAGCCAAATTCTATCTAACCGACACGTATCCTACTATATACAGATACACGGGCAAACTAGCCCACACTTTGCATACAAGGCCGATTCATGTATTTCTTCCATGTATATTCTTCAAGCCCATCTTTAATCGCGGCCCACCTCTGATCCGGTCAAATTCTGGTGATAACACATGCCCCCTGGTTTTGGAAATAACAATTCCAAAATCACTCTGCTTTTTCTTCGTCGGGTCATGTCGTGCCAGAGCAGAACCGTCGTAGTATCCTTCATCATGATGCCTTGCCACCTCAACTTCTCCGCGTGACCTGGCAATTTTTTTTTTCTGTTGGGCACCACTTCCTCGGAAACTGCTGTGGCATTGAATCTCCACTATATCCCCTTTTATTTAACCGCTCCAAACAGTTCGCTCCTTCATCCCCTTCGCATTAGCACTCCAAAAACCCTCATCTGCCACCATGTCTTCTTCCTCCTCTGCCTCGTCGGGTCTTTCCACCCAGTCCTCCCCCTCCCGCGAGCCGACGCCGGAGTAGGACCCAGAGGAGGCCCACGAGGCCAACATCCGCCGCGCCATAGAAGACGGGGACGAGTCCAGTCACGACTTCTCCGTCTGGTCTGAGGACGACAAGTCCTCGACCGACGGGGAAAGCGACCTCCGGTTCCTCGCCGACGGGGAAACGGAGGAGGAGAGCGATGATGATCGCTTCTCCTGGGACGACTTCACCTCCTTCGAGGAGGAGGAGGAGGAGGAGTGATGACCCACAAGTATAGGGGATCGCAACAGTCTTCGCGGGAAGTAAAACCCAATTTATTGATTCGACACAAGGGGAGGTAAAGAATACTTATAAGCCTTAACAACTGAGTTGTCAATTCAGCTGCACCTGGAAAAGCACTAGCAACAGGGGTGATGTGAAAGTAGCAGTGATATGAGAGCGGTAGTAATAGTAACACAGCAGCAGTAATAGTAACACAGGAGCAATGGCACCAGAAGATAGTTGATACTACTTCCAATGACATGTAAAACAGGTATATAATGATGAAAGATGGACCGGGGTTCCCAGCTATCTACACTAGTGGCAACTCTCCAATAACAAGTGTTGGGTGAACAAATTACAGTCGGGCAATTGATAGGATTGAAATAGCATTAAGACAGAACATCAAGATCATTAATCATGTAGGCATGTTTTCCATATATAGTCGTACGTGCTCGCAATGAGAAACTTGCACAACATCTTTTGTCCTACCAGCCGGTGGCAGCCGGGCCTCAAGGGAATCTACTGAAAATTAAGGTACTCCTTTTAATAGAGCACCGGAGCAAAGCATTAACACTCGGTGAAAACATGTGATCCTCATATCTAAGCCTTTCCCTCCAGCTTGTCCCAATTTCGTCACTTTGGGGCCTTTGGTTCCGGACATAGACATGTGCATACAACTTGTAGATACAATCTAAGCAATAAGTATAGAGCTCAAATCTAAGATCATGCCACTCGGGCCCTAGTGACAAGCATTAAACACAACAAGATTGCAGCAACAATAACTTCATAAACTTTGTAGATAGACAATCATAACGTAACAATCCATCGGATCCCGACAAACACAACACCGATTACATCAGATGAATCTCAATCATGTAAGGCAGCTCATGAGATCATTGTATTGAAGTACATGGGGAAGATAATACCAACTAGCTACAGCTAGAACCCGTAGTCCATGGGGGAACTACTCACAGAGCATGATGGAGGCGATGGCGTTGATGGAGATGGCTTCCGGGGGCACTTCCCCGTCCCGGCAGGTGCCGGGACAGAGACTTCTGTCCCCCGAATTGGAGTTTCGCGATGGTGGCGGCGCCCCTGGAGTCTTTCTGGAGTTTCGTCCTTCCCCCGTGCGTTTTTAGGTCGAAGACAGTATATAGTCCGAAGGAGGGCGTCGGAGGCCGGCCGAGGGGGCCACACCATAGGGCCGCGCGGGCCCCCCCTAGGCCGCGCCGCCTTATGGTGTGGGGCCCTCGGGCCTCCACTTGATTTGTCCTTCTGGCTCCGTCGTATTCCGGGAAAATAGGGCCTTCTGTCAAAATCCCGAGGTTTTTCCCGAAAGTTGGATTTCCGCACAAAAACGAGACACCGAACGGTTCTGCTGAAAACAACGTTAGTCCGTGTTAGTTGCATCCAAAATACACAAATTAGAGGCAAAACAATAGCAAAAGTGTTCGGGAAAGTAGATATGTTTTGGACGTATCAACTCCCCCAAGCTTAGCTTATTGCTTATCCTCAAGCAATTCAGTTAACAACTGAGCGATAAAAGAACTTTCACGAACACATTTGTTCATATGATGTAAATATTCTCATGCTATGGCTAACACTTAGGCAGTTCATAATAAGATACATGCAAATAAGATCATCCAATAGCTATGTCAATCATGGGAAGGTACCAACAATTAATAATAAGTATCATGAATCATGTATATAAGCAGGATTGCAATGTTCATAAATGAGTATGATAGAGTGGTATCTCGCTTGCCCATATTTTATCAGCGAAACATAAATGCTCAGGCACCTCCGAAGTTCATAGAAAGACTAGAAATAGTGATTGTCAAAGATAAAAGCATCAAAGTTATACCACAATCAATCATATTTTGAGACAAGCATATTACACTAAGAATGACAGTTGTGCTCTCAAGAAAGTGCTCAAAGAAAGGATGGAGACACAACATAAAAGTAAAAGATTGACCCTTCGCGAGGGAAGCAGGGATTAACATGCGCTAGAGCTTTTCATTTGTAAAGCAGGAGTAAAATTATTTTGAGAGGTGTTTGTTGTTGTCAACGAATGGTAATGGGTACACCAACTACCTCGCTAACCGGACTTTCAAGAGCGGCTCCCATGGAGGACGTTATCTCTACCAGCAAGGTAGATCATCCCTCTTCTCTTTTGTTTACACACGTATTTTAGTTTTATTATGGGTGACACTCCCCCCAACCATTGCTTACACAAGCCATGGCTAACCGAATCCTCGGGTGCCTTCCATCAATCACATACCATGGAGGAGTGTCTATTTGCAAAATTAAGTTGCTTATCGATGGATCAGAGCAAAACATGTGAAGAGAATTATTAATGAAGTTTGATTAATCGGGGCTGGGAACTCCATTGCCAGCTCTTTTTGCAAAATTATTGGATAAGCGGATGTGCCACTAGTCCATATGAAAGCCCGTCAAGAGTAAATGACAAGGTTGAAAGTGAAACACCACATACTTCCTCATGAGCTATGAAACATTAACACAAATTGAGAAGCATTTTTGAAGGTTTAAAGGTAGCGCATGAGAATTTACTTGGAATGGTTTGAAATGCCATACATAGGTATTTATGGTGGACACTCCGGAATAACTTGGTTTTCATGTGTTTGGAGGCACGAGCAGCGTTCCCGCTCAGTACAAGTGAAGGCTAGCAAAAGACTAGGGAGCGACAAATCAAGAGAGCAGTAACTGTCATAATCATGCTTGCGGCAAAATAAATTAACCGAGGCATAAAAGTGATACAAGAACTCTGAAGCAATGTAAATCATTGAGGCTTAATTGACTCTTGTTCAGTCATATGCATGCGTGAGCATGTGCCAAGTTAATTCAAACGAATTATTCCAGAGGAGGATACCACAATATCATACCTATCTATGAATGAAACAATGCAAGCAAACATCCATGACATGCTACTCATATTAATAAATTGGAGCTAAGCGTGAGAGATCATGAACTACTAGACTTTCTTAAATGACATATACCTCACATGAACCAACTAAGCATGCTCACATGGATGAGTATATGTACAAAAATGAAAACAAATAGAGTTCATACCAGCCTCTCACCACAATCAGGTTGTCGAATATCGTCATTATTGCCTTTCACTTGTGTAGTTTGGATAATATGAAATGAAAACCACGCTCCAGCCACCGAAGACCATTGAACTCATAATGAACTTTACAAACCAAAGAAGAACAGCAAATATTTTTGGTGTTTTCGAATTTGAGAACAAGAACAAAAGGAAACAAGCAAACAAAACAAAATCTTTTTGGGTTTTCTTATAGCAAGCTAGCGATAGCAAATAAAGCGAAACAAATGCAAGAAATCAAGATAAACAAATGATGAAGAGAAACAACAGAAATATTTTTTGGTCTTTTTGTGTTTTAGGAAAGAAACAAAGCAAGAACAAGAAAATGAAAACTAAAAGAAACACAGAAAAGCGAGATGGCAGAAATCTGCCAAAACCTGACAGCAGTACAGAAATCGATTTTTACAAAAATCTTACGTTGCTCAGCTCGAAAAGTGTTCAACTAATGAAAGTTAGATAACAACCTGGGGAACCTGCAAAAAAATTGGCAGCTCAAAATAACGTTCTGGCTGTGCGCACGAATTTTTCTAGTAACAGTCCAGAATCTGTTTTCAGGCAGCACTTCCCCAAATATCATCTCCCTCTCATTAGAAAACCACTCAAAGAGACTAAACAAGTATGTACAAGTATCCAGCAACCATAATATGCAAAGAATGAGTGATGCCGGTATACCTCCCCCAAGCTTAGGCTTTTGGCCTAAGTGGATTTCAATCCCATCGAGGGTCTGGGTTCCACGCCGGTGGATCATACATGGAGTAGTCATAATAAGGTACCGATGCAGAAGAAAAACGTGGGGGTTCCTCATACCCAGCTTGTGGATGCGAAGAGCTCGCTGCATCGGATGACGAATCGAGGTGTTCCTCGGGCCTCCTCCGTGTTGCCTCTTGCACGATGGATTCCTCCCTCTATGTATGCATTAACTGCACTTTCCGTGACTGACCAATCCTCCCTGGAATCAAGGTTAAACAGAGAAGGTGCAGGAAATTATACTAATTTTTCAACTTTCTTAGTCATTGTCCAAGATTTCTTGTAAAATGTTATTCTGTAAGACAGGTTTCTCAAATTAGACGAATCAGAAACAAATTCATGCTTAATCATGGAGACTATGTCAAGTTTCTCTATGGGGAGCCGAATATCAACATGGTGAGGTTCTACATTATGCATAGCTAATAAACGAGAGGCGATGAGACCTCCACAAATTCCTCCCTTCTCACGGTTAGTAGCAAGTCTGTTGGCTATCAAAGCTCCCAAGTTATAAGTCCTATTTCCTTGTAATGCAGCAGCTAGAAAGGCTAGATCCTGGATAGATACTTTACTTCCATTCTTTCTTGCTAGAACGCACTTGGTAATAAAATAAGCAAAGTAACGAATAGCTGGGAAATGAATGCTACTGATTTTACCACCATCCTCTGAGAAGCTTCTTCCATGAAAAATCATCTTGAAGAGGTCCAAGAACTCTTGCGGCGATCCCTTTATCTTCCCGCATGATCCCCATTGCGGCACTCTGATTGCTGCACAAAAATCATTGAATGACAAGTTGACAGTTTTATTATAAATTTTGTACTGAACCATGGGGTTAGATCGTGACCAATTGAATTTAAAATCTTGCACTACTGACATAGTGAGTTTTGCATATTGGCATGGTTCACATCAACAAAATCATCCAATCCTGCACGAGAGATTAGTCTTTGAACATCTTGTAAAATCCCCGCACTTCTCATAAAATCCACGCACGGGTAATAAGCGGGGTATACTCCTTCTTCTCGGTGAACTCTCATGACCTGTTGCACCTCTAATTCTTGTTGGTTAAGTTGGTGCCTTCTCCCTTCCATTTTCTGAAATTTTTCAACAAACAATATAAAACTTGATTTGGTGACATATAATTGAGGGAAACTACCATAGGAACTTGCTAGAGTACTAATCATGCATCAAAACTAATTTCTACCACTTAGAACAAGCATGCAAGCTCACTAAACATGTTACCTACAGCAGCAAAATATGCAAGATATACTCCACCAAACAAAATTCTATTTGGATAATCGAAGGAGTCACATACCAAAGAGCAAATGTGCCAAATTTCAGACAGAAATCTGGGCTGAGCAAAGAGATCGAGAAATCCTGAGCTCTTGAGCAAAAACGCGAGTGAGAGAAAGCTGGTTCGAGTTTTTTCGGGAGAGAGAAGATGCTGGGAGAAAGAGATGAAATAGTGGGGCAAGGAGGGGCCCACACCATAGGGTGGTGATACGTCCCCGACGTATCCATAATTTCTGTCGTTCCATGCTTGTTTTATGACAATACTTACATGTTTTGCTTGCACTTTATGATGATTTCATGCATTTTCCGGAACTAACCTATTAACAAGATGCCATAGTGCCGGTTCTGTTTTCTGCTGTTTTTGGTTCCGTAAAGGCTGTTCGGGCAATATTCTCGAATTCGACGAAACGAAGACCAAACCTCCTATTTTTCCCGGAAGCGTCCGAACACCGAAGAAGAGTCGGAGAGGGGCCGGAGGGCCACCACACCATAGGGTGGCGCGGCCTGGCCCGGGCCCGCGCCGGCCGTGGTGTGGCGCCCCCAGGTGCCCCCTGCGCCGCCTCTTCGCCTATAAAATCCCTTTCGACCTAAAAACACCGCACCACTTGACGAAACTCCAGAAAGACTCCAGGGGCGCCGCCGCCATCGCGAAACTCCAATTCGGGGGACAGAAGTCTCTGTCCCGGCACCCTGCCGGGACGGGGAAGTGCCCCCGGAAGCCATCTCCATCAACGCCATCGCCTCCATCATGCTCCGTGAGTAGTTCCCCCATGGACTACGGGTTCTAGCTGTAGCTAGTTGGTATTCTCTCCCCCATGTACTTCAATACAATGATCTCATGAGCTGCCTTACATGATTGAGATTCATCTGATGTAATCGGTGTTGTGTTTGTCGGGATCCGATGGATTGTTACATTATGATTGTCTATCTACAAAGTTTATGAAGTTATTGTTGCTGCAATCTTGTTATGCTTAATGCTTGTCACTAGGGCCCGAGTGGCATGATCTTAGATTTGAGCTCTATACTTATTGCTTAGATTGTATCTACAAGTTGTATGCACATGTCACCGTCCGGAACCAAAGGCCCCGAAGTGACGAAATCGGGACAACCGGAGGGAATGGCGATGATGTGAGGATCACATGTGTTCACGGAGTGTTAATGCTTTGCTCCGGTACTCTATTAAAAGGAGTACCTTAATATCCAAGTAGTTTCCCTTGAGGCCCGGCTGCCACCGGCTGGTAGGACAAAAGATGTTGTGCAAGTTTCTCATTGCGAGCACGTACGACTATAAATGGAACACATGCCTATTGATTGATTAGTACTTGGACACCGTTTTATTATTATCTGCAAATGCCCTGCTATGATTGTTACATGAGTTTCTCTCATCCATGCAACGCCCGTCATCCGTCCCCGTGCCTACGATATTTTAATCCTGCTGTTTACTAAAATCACTACTGTTGTCTTTGTTACTCTGTCTTCGTTATTTCACTATCGCTACTACTATAAAACTGTTACTACTCGATAAACTCTTGCGAGCAAGTCTGTTTCCAGTGCAGCTGAATTGACAACTCCGTTGTTAAGGCTTTCAAGTATTCTTTGTCTCCCCTTGTGTCGAATCAATAAATTGGGTTTTACTTCCCTCGAAGACTGTTGCGATCCCCTATACTTGTGGGTCATCAAGACTATTTTCTCGGCGCCGTTGCCGGGGAGGCATAGCTCTACTCATAAGTTCACCTGGGGAGTACACTCTACATCTCTCTCTGTTTTATTTTATTTTGTTTTGCTTAGTTTACTTTTGTCTAGTTTATTTGTGCGTAGTTTATTTCTGTCTAGTATTAGTTTGCTTAGTTTACTTTTGTCTAGTTTATTTCAGTTTTGTTTTACTTTCCTCATATACCCGAAAATCCATAAAAATTTGAAAAACCGAAAAATTAAAAACTGCTGTTATGGGAGAACCAACAACCTACTTGGAGCTTATAGAATGTTATAATTGTTATAGAGAATCAAGAACTGGTAAAATAATGAGTGCTATGATAGAAAAATTGAATACAATTGCTAAAATCTTGCTTGAACGCCATGATATAAACTGTTGCTCTCAACAGGATACTAAACATCTTAAATTTCAATGTGGCTTTAGTGAGGAATTTTTAATTAAGAACTATAATCGGAATTGCTATATTCATTATGGGTTCGAGGAGGTAGAACAATTTGTCTTATTTATGGGAGCCTCCGAGATAGAATCCTTCATGGTTGAGAATTATGAAACTTGTGTTGTTTGTAAGGGCCTTAAAGATTATGTCTCTACTATCCTTAATTCTTGCATAGAATGCTACAGTAGGAATCCTTATATCCTTGATTATAAAGAGAGACACATTAATGCACAAGAATGCACTCACAATTTGCAGGAACCGGTGGAAGAAGAAATTGATGAACCCGAAAGCTCATTGGATGAAAAAGAGGAGGAAATTGATGAACCTGAAAGCTCATTGGATGTAAAAGAAGAGGAGAGCGACGAACAAAAGGAGGAAGAATGGATTAGCTACCCATGCCAACCTTCTAATGAGAGTAACTCTTTATCTCTTACACTATTTGATTGTCCTCCATGCTTACCGGAAGAAGTTGAATGTTATGTTCTTGTGGATTCTCTTGAAATAGTACCTATGAGTAATACTTGTGAGAATAATTATGCTACTGTTATTTATGATAATCCATGCTACTTTGATAAATCTTATGATAATGCTTTGTTTGTGCCTGATGTCGAAATGCATGGTACTAAAGAATTTTGCTTGGCAAATGTTTATGATAAAGCTCTAGATGATGGTCCTATGTTACTTGATAATATTAATTGCGCTACTAATGAAAATGGGATTGGAGAGTTTTTGACTTTATCTATGAGTCCCATATCTCTTGAGATTGATCAACTACCTTGTTATATTATTAATAAAAGTTAGTTTGAAAGTTTTAATTCCACTATTCTTGAACTTGATAAAAATTATGTGTTTGGAAATCATGAAAAGTATGCTGCATGTGATAGTTATATTGTTGAGTTTGTTCATGAAGCTACTGAAAATTATTATGAGAGAGGAAAATATGGTTGTAGAAATTTTCATGGTACTAATACACCTCTCTATATGCTGAAATTTTCGAAGTTATTCTTGTTTTATCTTCTTATGCTTGTCACTTTGTTCTTCATGAATTTATTTGTGTACAAGATTCCTTTGCATAGGAAGCATGTTAGACTTAAATGTGTTTTGGATTTGCCTCTTGATGCTCTCTTTTGCTTCCAATACTATTTCTTGCGAGTGCATCATTAAAACTGCTGAGCCCATCTTAATGGCTATAAAGAAAAGAACTTCTTGGGAGATGACCCATGTGTTATTTTGCTACAGTACTTTGTTTTATATTTGTGTCTTGGAAGTTGTTTACTACTGTAGCAACCTCTCCTTATCTTAGTTTTGTGTTTTGTTGTGCCAAGTGAAGCCTCTAATCGAAGGTTGATACTAGATTTGGATTTCTGCGCAGAAACAGATTTCTATCTGTCACGAATCTTGGCTGTTTTCTCTGTAGGTAACTCAGAAAAATATGCCAATTTACGTGCGTGTTCCTCAGATATGTACGCAACTTTCGTTAGTTTTGAGTTTTCTGATTTGAGCAACGGAAGTATTTTATTAAAATTCGTCTTTACTGGCTGTTCTGTTTTGGCAGATTCTGTCTCTGTTTTTTGCATTGTCTCTTGTGGACTTTAAGCGAGGTTTTCTAGACGTAGAGGGCTGTAGCTAATGTTTTATTGAGTTCTTGCAATTTTCCACTACAGGACCAAGGTGGATTCAAATTTTTTGAGTACTAACCCCTTTAATGAAGTTTATAAGAAGTTTGGTGTGAAGGAAGTTTTCAATGGTCAAGAGAGGAGGATGATATATGATCAAGAAGAGTGAAAAGTCTAAGCTTGGGGATGCCCCCGTGGTTCATCCCTGCATATTTCAAGAAGACTCAAGCGTCTAACCTTGGGGATGCCCAAGGCATCCCCTTCTTCATCAACTTATCAGGTTTCTTCTATTGAAACTATATTTTTATTCGGTCACATCTTATGTGCTTTACTTGGAGCGTCTGTGTGCTTTTATTTTTTGTTTTGTTTGAATAAGATCGGATCCTAGCAATCCTTGTTTGGGAGAGAGACACGCTCCGCTTTTTCATATGAACACTCGTTTTCTTCGTTTTTTTTTTAATGTTCAATGATAAAAGTTGGGAGCTATTGCACTTATTTATATTTGGTTGAAAACAGAAAATGCCTCATCATGTTTTGGATAATTTGACACTTGGCAATTGTTTTGAGCTCTCAAGTAGATCATGATTAAGTTTTTTTTCATGTAGTTTAAACCTATTAGTGGAGAACTACCGTAAAGCTTGTTGAAATTGGTTTGCATAATTGATCTCTCTTAAGGTCTAGATATTTTCCGGTAAAAGTGTTTGAGCAACAAGGAAGACAGTGTAGAGTATTATAATGCTTGCAATATGTTCTTATGTAAGTTTTGTCTGTACCGGTTCATACTTGTGTTTGCTTCAAATAGCCTTGCTAGCCTAAGCCTTGTATCGAGAGGGAATACTTCTCATGCATCCAAAATACTTGAGCCAACCACTATGCCATTTGTGTCCACCATACCTACCTACTATGTGGTATTTCCTGCCATTCCAAAGTAAATTGCTTGAGTGCTACCTTTAAACAATTCAAAATGCTTCTCAATTTGTGTCAATGTTTTATAGCTCATGAGGAAGTATGTGGTGTTTATCTTTCAATCTTGTTGGGCAACTTTCACCAATGGACTAGTGGCTTCATCCGCTTATCCAATAATTTTGCAAAAAGAGCTGGCAATGGGATTCCCAGTCCCAAATTAATTAACCAAAATAGACACTCCTCCATGGTATGTGATTGTTGGACGGCACCCGAGGATTCGGTTAGCCATGGCTTGTGTAAGCAAAGGTTGGGGGTGTCATCATCATAATAAAACTAAACTAAAAAGGCACTCCTTCATGGTATGAGATTGTTGGCAGGCACCCGAGGATTCGGTTAGCCATGGTTTGTGAAAGAAAGGTTGGAAGGAGTGCCACCCAAAAATAAAAATAATTCATGGGAGCCGCTCTTGAAGGTTTGTCTAGCAAGGGGGTTAGAGTGCCCACTACCATTCGTTGACAACAACAAACACCTCTCAAAACTTTACTTTTATGCTCTCTATATGTTTTCAAAACCAAAGCTCTAGCACAAATATAGCAATCAATGCTTTCCTCTTTGAAGGACCTTTCTTTTACTTTATGTTGAGTCGGTTTACCTATTTCCTTCCATCTTAGAAGCAAACACTTGTGTCAACTGTGCATTGATTCTTACATACTTGCATATTTGCATTCATCATATTACTTTGTGTTGACAATTATCCATGAGATATGCATGTTACAAGTTGAAAGCAACCGCTGAAACTTATATCTTCCTTTGTGTTGCTTCAATGCCTTTACTTTGAACTTATTGCTTTATGAGTTAACTCTTGTGCAAGACTTTTGATACTTGTCTTGAAAGTACTCTTCATGAAAAGTTTTGCTATATGTTATCTATTTGTTAGCAACTATAGATCATTGCCTTGAGTCACTTCATTCATTTCATATGCTTTGTAATAGTATGATCAAGGTTATGTAAGTAGCATGTCACTACAGAAATTATTCTTTTTATCGTTTACCTGCTCGGGACGAGCAGAACTAAGCTTGGGGATGCCGATACGTCCCCGACGTATCCATAATTTCTGTCGTTCCATGCTTGTTTTATGACAATACTTACATGTTTTTCTTGCACTTTATGATGATTTCATGCATTTTCCGGAACTAACCTATTAACAAGATGCCACAGTGCCAGTTCTTGTTTTCTGCTGTTTTTGGTTCCAGAAAGGCTGTTCGGGCAATATTCTCGGAATTCGACGAAACGAAGACCAAACCTCCTATTTTTCCCGGAAGCGTCCAGAACACCGAAGAAGAGTCGGAGAGGGGCCAGAGGGCCACCACACCATAGGGCGGCGCGGCCTGGCCTGGGCCCGCGCCGGCCTATGGTGTGGCGCCCCCAGGTGCCCCCCTGCGCCGCCTCATCGCCTATAAAATCCCTTTCGACCTAAAAACCCCGCACCACTTGACGAAACTCCAGAAAGACTCCAGGGGCGCCGCCGCCATCGCGAAACTCCAATTCGGGGGACAGAAGTCTCTGTCCCGGCACCCTGCCGGGACGGGGAAGTGCCCCGGAAGCCATCTCCATCAACGCCATCGCCTCCATCATGCTCCGTGAGTAGTTCCCCCATGGACTACGGGTTCTAGCTGTAGCTAGTTGGTATTCTCTCCCCCATGTACTTCAATACAATGATCTCATGAGCTGCCTTACATGATTGAGATTCATCTGATGTAATCGGTGATGTGTTTGTCGGGATCCGATGGATTGTTACATTATGATTGTCTATCTACAAAGTTTATGAAGTTATTGTTGCTGCAATCTTGTTATGCTTAATGCTTGTCACTAGGGCCCGAGTGGCATGATCTTAGATTTGAGCTCTATACTTATTGCTTAGATTGTATCTACAAGTTGTATGCACATGTCAATGTCCGGAACCAAAGGCCCCGAAGTGACAGAAATCGGGACAACCGGAGGGAATGGCAGTGATGTGAGGATCACATGTGTTCACGGAGTGTTAATGCTTTGCTCCGGTACTCTATTAAAAGGAGTACCTTAATATCCGAGTAGTTTCCCTTGAGGCCCGGCTGCCACCGGCTGGTAGGACAAAAGATGTTGTGCAAGTTTCTCATTGCGAGCACGTACGACTATAATTGGAACACATGCCTATTGATTGATTAGTACTTGGACACCGTTTTATTATTATCTCGCAAATGCCCTGCTATGATTGTTACATGAGTTTCTCTCATCCATGCAACGCCCGTCATCCGTCCCCGTGCCTACGGTATTTTAATCCTGCTGTTTACTAAAATCACTACTCGCTGTCTTTGTTACTCGCTCGTTGTTATTTCACTACTGCTACTACTATAAAACTGTTACTACTCGATAAACTCTTGCGAGCAAGTCCGTTTCCAGGTGCAGCTGAATTGACAACTCTGCTGTTAAGGCTTTCAAGTATTCTTTGTCTCCCCTTGTGTCGAATCAATAAATTGGGTTTTACTTCCCTCGAAGACTGTTGCGATCCCCTATACTTGTGGGTCATCAGGTGGCGCGCCCCCCTTGCTGGCCGCGCCGGCTGGTGGTGTGGCACCATGTGGTGCCCCACAGGTCATCCTCTGGTGCTCCCAGGTGCCTTGTCGAAAAATAGGACCAACGGTATAATTTTTGTGAATTTTTGAAAACTTTGAAAAATGCACATTTCTGGGTATTAAGTTTATTATTACTGGCCAGGAAAATTTTTGAAATCTCCAATTAACTAAGGAACTTTGAAAATTAAAAATGCTACAACAACTAGAGCAAGTGGAGGAAGAAAGAGATGTTGTTTACCTCCTCTATGCATATAAAAAGTATTTGTTAACAAGGTTGATCAAGTCTTGCCACCAAATAAATTTTACATAGCATAAGAAGAAATAAACCTCAAATCAATCATGTTACCTTGAATTGTATTGATATGGATCCAATCATAAGAGTTTGATATTCTTCTTTAGGCTCATATATAGGACAATCGATAGTTTCAACTTTGATAGTTCTCACATTAGAAATAGTATTAACTCCACACGCTTTCTCAATCCTCTTGGGAAAATAAACGGTATGCTCCCTATCATCAACATTGAAAGTAACCTTTCCTTTATTGCAATCAATAACAGCCCCTGCAGTGTTAAGAAAAGGTCTCCCAAGAATAATAGACATATTATCATCTTCAGGCATTTCCAACACAACAAAATCAGTTAATATCAAGCGAGTTATTAGTAACTTGAACAGGAACATCCTCACATATACCAACAGGAATAGCAGTAGATTTATCAGCCATTTGCAAAGATATATCAGTAGGTATCAACTTATCTAAGTAAAGTCTCTTATAAAGAGAAAAAGGCATAACACTAACACCGGCTCCCAAGTCACATAGAGTAGTTTTAACATAATTATTCTTAATAGAACAAGGAATAGTCAGTATACCTGGGTCGCCAAGCTTCTTTGGAACCTTACCGTTAAAAGAGTAATTAGCAAGCATAGTGGAAATCTCCTCATTGGGGATTTTCCTTTTGTTAGTAACAATATCTTTCATATACTTTGAATAAGGAGGCAATTTAATAGCATCAGTCAAAGGGATTTGCAAGAATAAAGGTTTCATCCAATCACAAAATTTATTATAGTGTTCTTCTTCCTTTGATTTTAGTTTCTTAGCAGGAAAAGGCATTTGCTTTTGAACCCAAGGTTCTCTTTCATTACCATGTTTCTCAGCAATAAAATCTTCTTTAGTGTACTTTTTATTTTTAGCATGCTTTTCAGGTTCTTCTTCAACCTCTTCTTTATCAGGAGTATCATTCTTATCATTATCTTTATCATGTTCATTACCACTTTTAGTTTCAGCATCAGAAATAGAAATACTATTAGGATCATTAACAGGTTCAGAGGATTCTACAACATTCTTATGTTTCTTTTTTTTTCTTAGATGGAGCACTAGTTTTAGTTCGTTGAGAATCTTGTTCAACTCTTTTGGGATGTCCCTCAGGATATAGAGGATCCTGAGTAGAAACACCACCTCTAGTTGTTACTTCATAAGCATGTTTTTCTTTAGAATTATTTCCCAACAAGTCATTTTGCACTTTAGTGAGTTGATCAATTTGAGTTTGAACCATATGAAAATGTTTAACAAGCATCTTAACATCATTGGAGATTCTCTCCACAATATCATGCAATTCACTAATAGCTTGAGAATTTTCCATTAGATGATTCTCTACTCTCATATTAAAATTTTCTTGCTTAACAATATAATTATCAAACTCATCTAAGCATTGCGCAGGAGGTTTTGAATACGGAATATCTTCTCTAGTAAAGCGTTGAAGGGAGTTTACCTCAATCATGGATGAAGGGGGAATTATCTCACATATATCTTCTATGGGAGGAAGATTCTTCACATCTTCAGATTTAATACCTTTCTCCTTGAAAGACTTCTTGGCTTCCCTCATATCTTCATCATTTAATTTAATCATACCCCTCTTCTTCAGTATCGGTGTTGGGGTTGGTTCAGGTGTAGTCCAATCATCATGATTCCGGCCTATTTTAGCCAATAATTCTGCAGCGTCGTCTGGAGTTCTTTTCCTGAAAACACAACCAGCACAACTATCCAGGTATGCCCTAGACTCAATGGTTAGTCCACTATAAAATATATCAAGTAAATCATGCTTTTCCAAATCATGGTCGAGCCGAGCTCTAATAAGAGAGCAAAATCTCGCCCAAGCCTCGAGCAATTTCTCTCCATCTTCCTGGTCAAAATTATAAATTCTCTCGCAAAGCAATATGTTGAGCACTAGCAGGAAAGTATTTCCGGAAGAAAACATCAAGCAATTCTTTTGGACTTTTAATAGAATTAGGTGGCAAACTATTATACCAAGTTTTAGCGTCATCCTTTAATGAGAATGGAAAGATTTTAGCAACAAAGTAAGTACGCTTCTTAACATCATCGGAAAACAAGCTACTCGGAGTAGATAACTCAATCATGTGTTCAACGAGCACTTTCTTTTTCAGTACCACAAAAGGGTGTTTTCTCAACAATAGCTATATGAGATAGATCAAGAGAAAAATCATAATCTTTATCCTTAATGTTTATAGGAGATGTGGCAAATTTAGGATCGGGAGACAGCTTTATATCTAACAACGATGTTCTGCAAGCAACTTTTTAATTTTTCTTGCATCAGTAGTAGCATTGCATTTTTCAATAAAATCATCATCAAGTTCCACATAATCTTCATCAGGATCATCACTAGAATAATCAAGTTCAGGTGAATTAACAGGTGTAGTAACATCAAGAGTTTCAGCATTTCAATTTGTCTAGACCTAGCAATTGTAGCATCTAGAAAAGTTCCCAATGAACCACTATCATCAAGCACAGCAGAAGCATCATCAATATTATAAGAGGAATTTTCAGATTCAGCAGAAGTACCAGCATTTGAAGCTTGTGGTGGTGAAACAAGTTTACTTATCACAGATGGTGAATCAAGAGCAGCAGAGGTACTCAGAGTAGTACCTTTTCTTGTAGTGGATGGTAATATGGCGACCTTAGTATCGCGAGGTTTACCCATGATGGAGAATTTGCAGCGAACAATATCAACCCAAGTGAACTTCCAAATAAAGCTATGCTCCCCGGCAACGGCGCCAGAAAATAGTCTTGATGACCCACAAGTATAGGGGATCGCAACAGTCTTCGCGGGAAGTAAAACCAAATTTATTGATTCGACACAAGGGGAGGTAAAGAATACTTATAAGCCTTAACAACTGAGTTGTCAATTCAGCTGCACCTGGAAAAGCACTAGCAACAGGGGTGATGTGAAAGTAGCAGTGATATGAGAGCAGTAGTAATAGTAACACAGCAGCAGTAATAGTAACACAGGAGCAATGGCACCAGAAGATAGTTGATACTACTTCCAATGACATGTAAAATAGGTATATAATGATGAAAGATGGACCGGGGTTCCCAGCTATCTACACTAGTGGCAACTCTCCAATAACAAGTGTTGGGTGAACAAATTACAGTCGGGCAATTGATAGGATTGAAATAGCATTAAGACAGAACATCAAGATCATTAATCATGTAGGCATGTTTTCCATATATAGTCGTACGTGCTCGCAATGAGAAACTTGCACAACATCTTTTGTCCTACTAGCTGGTGGCATCCGGGCCTCAAGGGAATCTACTGGAAATTAAGGTACTCCTTTTAATAGAGCACCGGAGCAAAGCATTAACACTCGGTGAAAACATGTGATCCTCATATCTAAGCCTTTCCCTCCAGTTGTCCCAATTTCTGTCACTTTGGGGCCTTTGGTTCCGGACATAGACATGTGCATACAACTTGTAGATACAATCTAAGCAATAAGTATAGAGCTCAAATCTAAGATCATGCCACTCGAGCCCTAGT
Source organism: Lolium rigidum (assembly GCF_022539505.1). Lineage (NCBI taxonomy): Eukaryota > Viridiplantae > Streptophyta > Magnoliopsida > Poales > Poaceae > Lolium > Lolium rigidum. The sequence goes on from NW_025899867.1 coordinate 204,750, forward strand.
GACAAGCATTAAACACAACAAGATTGCAAGCAACAATAACTTCATAAACTTTGTAGATAGACAATCATAACGTAACAATCCATCGGATCCCGACAAACACAACACCGATTACATCAGATGAATCTCAATCATGTAAGGCAGCTCATGAAATCATTGTATTGAAGTACATGGGGGAGAGAATACCAACTAGCTACAGCTAGAACCCGTAGTCCATGGGGGAACTACTCACGGAGCATGATGGAGGCGATGGCGTTGATGGAGATGGCTTCCGGGGGCACTTCCCCGTCCCGGCAGGGTGCCGGGACAGAGACTTCTGTCCCCCGAATTGGAGTTTCGCGATGGTGGCGGCGCCCCTGGAGTCTTTCTGGAGTTTCGTCCTTCCCCCGTGCGTTTTTAGGTCGAAGGCAGTATATAGTCCGAAGGAGGGCGTCGGAGGCCGGCCGAGGGGGCCACACCATAGGGCCGCGCGGCCCCCCCTAGGCCGCGCCGCCTTATGGTGTGGGGCCCTCGGGCCTCCACTTGATTTGTCCTTCTGGCTCCGTCGCATTCGGGAAAATAGGGCCTTCGTCAAAATCCCGAGGTTTTTCCTCGAAAGTTGGATTTCTGCACAAAAACGAGACACCGGAACAGCTTCGCTGAAAACAGCGTTAGTCCGTGTTAGTTGCATCCAAAATACACAAATTAGAGGCAAAACAATAGCAAAAGTGTTCGGGAAAGTAGATACGTTTTGGACGTATCAAGGAGGAGGAGGACGACACCTCCTCCGACGAACTGCCGGCCAAGTGCTTCTGCCCCTGGCCGGGGAACCTCAGCGACTTCGACAGCGATGATGACGCTGACGAGGAAGACGAGGACAACGAGGGCCCTGCCGGCGGCCGCGGCAGCAGCGACGACGAGCCCGCCGGGAGTAGCGCCGACAGCGGCGATGACGAGGGCAGCGACGGCCCATAGATAGGACCCTTAGCATAGGATCAGTAGTAGTAGATGGGGCAATGTATCCCCTGGTACTTCCTTTTGAGAGCAATCAGCTTTTTATGTAAGGAATCCCATTATCAATGAAGAATTTCCCTCAATTTGATTTTGCCGATTTCCTTTATGCTAATCTAGCCGATTTCCCCTCCTACTGACTTTGCCGATTGTCAACTTAGCCAATGCTCAATGAGCCGATGGCAACGCATCGGTCCTTCACAATCTATCCTTCAACTCTTCGACTGTTGACTTTGAGATCTGGTGGATAATGTGGAAGACCCATGCCTTCAAGAGAGCCCTTAAATTCCTCCCACCAGCTCCAGTGATCCTCTTCTGCAAGAACTCACCACCTTTGAAGAAGGTTATGATGCAGGGCCAGCCGATGACACCCCAATCGGCTTCTAAAAACAGAGCATCTACCAGGTCAGCTGCCCCCAGAGCCTCAGTCAAGGCGAGAACAGCGGTGAGGACACGCAGTTCAGTCGAAGGGACCCGAGTTCAAGCAATTCCAAGAAAACCACCACGCAGAGTCAGCCGGACTTGCCACCATCGGCCTTTTCTTCCCTTGAAAGCCGATATTGCAGACGAAACGCCACGGCTTAATGAGCAAAAGGCTGCCTTGTACGCCAAAACTGACACCTCTGACAGCACTGCTGAACTGGCGACCTTGCGCACAGAGTTGGAGGTCCTCGAAGACCGACTTGGTCGAAATCCGCGTCTTGAACACGCAGCTGGTAGATCCCATGTAATTTGTAATAGAGTCGATGGCTGTGCATCGGCTTTGTTCCTTAGCTCTAAAGTCGATGCCTGTGCATCGGCTGTACATCGTGAGAAATTTTTTTTTACTAGCCGATTTTTCTATCGGCCCCCAATATTTCACTGCACATGTATCACACATGTTCATCTGATTAGGTGCCCCCCGAGCCGATTCTGCCAGGTAACTGCGGATATCGGCTCTGTAGTTAGCCAAGGCACTGTATTTGAACGTCGGCTCTTTCAAGACCAATGTTGACTTCTTCCAGCTCATCAGCCGACGTAAACCCGTTGCCCGTTAGATCGACGTTGAACACAGGCAGAACGCATGGTGAGGATAATTTTGGCCGATTGCTGCAATCGGCCTCCATGTTGATTGAATCGCTCAATGAAGGTTTTGCAATGTTCGTCCATAGATCTTTGGGGCCGATCCCAAGGATCGGCCTCGCCACGTTTGTCCATAGATTTGTTCTTGCTACACGGTCAGGCCGGTGGATAAGACCAGCCTAACCCCGTCCTTCGTCACGTCGATGCGCTCGCAGTCGTCCAAATTGATGCCTGAGAGTGGCTCTTGGCCTGTCGTCTCCCAAACGTTCATGCCAGCCGTTGAAACCTCGGCTGAGTCATCTGCGTGGACGACCTCTACTTCATCTCCATCCCACTGTATTAAGCATTGGTGCATCGTGGATGGAATGCAACAGTTGGCGTGGATCCAATCTCTTCCTAGCAGGACAGCATAGGTGCTCTTGCTATCGACAATAAAGAACGTCGTAGGGATGGTTTTCCTTCCTACGGTCAGATCCACGGTCAGAACGCCTTGTGCGTCAGATGCTTGGCCGTTGAAATCGCTCAATGTAACGTTGGTCTTGATCAGATCCGAGCTAGAGCGTCCCAACCGACGTAGCATGGAGTATGGCATAATGTTGACTGCCGCTCCGGTGTCCACCAGCATCTTGTTGACAGGCTGCCCATTGATATAACCTCGGAAGTACAGAGCCTTCGGTGTCCGTAGCTTCTTTCTCGTGGCTTCTCAAAGATAACTGGCCGTGGGCCGCAGTCAAGTTGTGCCACAGGTGCTTCGTCTAATCCTGGAGCACTAAACTCCGTCGGAAGGATGAACATCATGTTTGTGCCAGCCGATGTCTCATCATCGGCTTTCTTCTGTCTGGGGCGCCACTCTTTCTTTTGTGGCCGTCCTTCTTCGTCCGTAGTTCGCTGAATTTTCGCGGCCGGATCCGGCCGCGCCTTCCTTAACGTGTGCAGGTACAACCTTTCAGCCTTCCTCCAAACCACGTAGTCGCCGAACCCTACGCTTTTGGGAACGGCTGAGTCCATCGGGGCACCACCTTGGCCGGTGGTACTTATCTTCTTCTTCTTCATCATCGTCTTCCAATTCCTCGAGATCTTCCACCCGAGAGGACTCAGCCGTGCTTGTTCCGAGGCGGGAGAGGCCCTAGACGTTTGAACATGGACACGTTAGCTGCATCCTTCTTCTTCGTCTACATTCTCGGCGCTTGCCGATTGTAGGCAATCGGCTCATTCCTGAATCCCAGCAGTGTCTGAAGAAGGGACAGTCCCAGTGCCTATCCACGTCGTCTTGCTCTCTCGAACTTTCCTTGGCGTGGCGCTCATATCTCTCCTCGTCGCGATCATGCCGACGATGTCTCCTGGCGTCCCTAGCCAGACGATCTCTTTCGTCATCGTTGTCGTACCGTCGGCGTTGGTCGTATTGACTCACGTACTTGCTGAGGAGGTGATCAGAGAGAGGTCGCTGATATCTCACATTCCTCACTTCTCCCTCCGTGATGTAGCGCTTGCCATCGTGCCGGAGCCGATCGCGTGAAACGGCTTCCTCCTTGTCCTCGTTATGAGAGCAGCTGCCCTCGTCTCTGTCCTTACCAGGGTGGTGCCCAGGTCCTACCATGTTGATGTTGAACGAGAATCTTGGCTGGCACCCTCCAGGGTAAGTGCACTCCACAATGTTAACGGCGGGGAAGGGGTGTGTGTCGACTTTCATGGCGTACTGGCTGAAAATTAGACTCCCTTGTTCTATCGCCATTTGGATCTGCTGACGCCACACCCTGCAGTCGTTGGTGGCATGGGTGAATGTGTTATGCCACTTGCAGTATGGCTTTCCGTTCAGCTCCTGAGCCGTGGGAATCTTGTGGCCTTCGGGTACCTTTAGCTGCTTCTCCTTAAGTAAGAGGTCGAAAATCTGTTCAGCCTTGGTCATGTCGAAGTCGAACCCTCTTGGAGGACCTTGTGGCTTAACCCACTTGCAGGACACGGGGCTTGCCCCCTGAGTCCATTCAGCCACTGCTACCTCTTGTTCTCCCGCAGAGCCTTCATCTTCATCTGCCTCAACCAGGACCACCGCACGCTTGAATTTATCCTGGTATACATCTGGGTGGCGCTGTTCATATAATGACGCCTTCGCACCATGTGCGCCGGTGAAGGGTAGTCTCGCTTGGGAGACCACGTCCTTGATCGGTGATGCGAGAGCCACCACCGCCAACTCGATCGCTTCTTTTCGGTCACACGAGCCGAGCATCGGTTCCTAACGGTCCCGAAGCGCCGGATGTATTCTCGACACCGTTTCTCCGCGCTTCGTCGTACTTGTGCTAGATCGGCAATGCCAGCCTCGGAAGCCTCCGAGTGATACCGCATGTGGAACTCGCTCCTCCAACCGCTTCCAAGTCCGGATTTAGTCCGGTGGCGGCGATGTGTACCACCCGAAAGCCGATCCCGTGAGGGACTCGTGCGAAGAACCTCACACGCAGCTCATCCGATGCTGAGATCGTGCCCAGCTGTGCCAAATATCGGCTCACATGCTCGATTCAGCTGGAGCCATCTGATCCACTAAACTTGGAGAATTCAGGGAGCCGATATTTGGGTGGTAGCGGGATCAACTCGTACTCGTTGGGGTACGGCTTGGAATAGCCGATTGCCCTCCTTTTTGGGACCATGCCGAACTGGTCTCTCAAGATTGTACTGATCTGATCCGCGGTGTTGGCTGCAGGAGTCGAACTCTGAAGATTCGCCGGAGTGGCATACTTAGCCAGCCACGCTTGCTTCTCAAGCTCTGAGCCAACTGCAGGAGTTGGGCTCTGGAGGTTTATCGGGGTGGCATACTTGGCTAGCCACGTCTGCTTCTCAAGATCTGTTCCCGAAGTTCCTCCCGCTGTTCCGAAGTCCCCGTCGTTGCGGTCCGGTTTGTGAGTGCCCGACTCATCGCAGTCTGGCATGTATGTGCACGTGTATCCGTGAGGGATCTCCTTAGGCGCCTCATGCAAGAACTGGTAATCACTAGGGTCACCGCCGATCTTGTAGACGACGTATGCCGGTGAACTCGGCACTTCTGGTGCTGCCAACGCGAATGGCAGCGGTGGTCGGGACTGGAGTGGCATCTCTCCTTGGTGAGTCCCTAGAGCTAGTCCTGACGGAGAGTACTGATGCCTCATGATTTTCTGGATCACCCGAAGAGCGACACGCTCCAAAGTGTTCACCAGGCTCTCAGAATGGCGGTGCAGCGAATGAGCTACCATGAAGTTAATCTCCTGACGCAGAGACCTGGTGCGTTCTTCTGACGGGACGGACAGGTCCACTCCATCGAGCGCGCCTTCAGGTGAGAACCCTTTCCACCTGATGCCGTGTGAGCGGGTTCTGTGGAAAGAGCCGATAAGATCGGCTTCGAGGATCGCTTTGACCTCGTCATACTTCTTCTTGAGCTCCTCGGTCAGATCCTCGTACGTGACTGGAGTGCCTTCCGCCATCTCAGATGTAGATGGCGATGCGGTTGATGTCGAAGACTGTCCCACCGGGCGTGCCGGAACGTGTTGCGGTCGAAACCCACCGGCGAGCAGCGACGGGCAACACAAGAGAGCCGGGAGGCTCCCAGGACTCGCGGCTGGCCCTGGTCCCTCCGAGCGACGGCCCGCAAAGACTCGGCACGCACGTCCGATGCTGGTGCAAGGGCGTGCCACCTGACCTATACCTAGTCAGGAAAGTGATGGATTTGCCTCGCTTAGTTTCCTGCATGGCATACACGTAAACATTAAATACGAGCCTCGGTCGGCTCTCAGGTTGTCCTGTGGATCGGCTCAAGGAGCCGATTCACCCATGATTCGTACGAGGTGTACGATCACATGGTGGTCCTGCTTGATCAATATAAAGCTAAAACGACCTACTACGATTTAGGGTTTTCACCACATAATCGGAACATCCTACGCGTGATTGAGCCTGGCGGCCACGCACGGTGATCATAAACCGACCCTAGACAAGGCCTAAAAACCAACATAAAGTTGATCCCCGGAACATCCTGTCTAGGGCTAGCAAACTACACCCTACGTGCCACTGGATCCTTCAACCCGTTTGTAAGGCCTAACTATGCAGATATTAAACTAATCCTTGAAGAACAAGGAGCAATCATAACGGATCGGATCTACTAAATAATGATCAAGCGGGGTGCCGCCCTTACACCTAAAATAGGTGTAAAGGCGGCTAGACGTCTAAGGGTTGCACGGACGAAAGCATATGATACGGTGAAACAATGCTAACCCTAACACGTCTATGATAACTACGTTGCTCGCCATCAACAAGGCTTCGAAGACGAGCAACGCATGAACAACGAATAAACGTGTATCGCCTAGATCGCAAGATGCGATCTAGGCAGCATGATGCTTACCCGGAAGAAACCCTCGAGACAAGGGAGTTGGCGATGCGCCTAGATTGGTTTGTGGTGAACGTGATTGTTGTTTATTTCAGAAACCCTAGATACATATTTATAGTCCGTAGACTTTCTAACGTGGGAATAATCCCAACCGTGCACGAGCCAAATTCTATCTAACCGACTGATGTCTACGGGAGCTTCTATTCTTGTAGACAGTGTTGGGCCTCCAAGAGCAGAGGTTTGTAGAACAGCAGCAAGTTTCCCTTAAGTGGATCACCCAAGGTTTATCGAACTCAGGGAGGAAGAGGTCAAAGATATCCCTCTCATGCAACCCCGCAACCACAAAGCAAGAAGTCTCTTGTGTCCCCAACACACCTAATAGGTGCACTAGTTCGGCGAAGAGATAGTGAAATACAGGTGGTATGAATGAATATGAGCAAGTAGTAACGGCGCCGTAAAATAGCTTGCCGGCGTATAGTTGATGGTGGTAATATGGTAGCAGTAGTAACGCAAGTAAAACAAGAAACAAGCAGCGATAGCGATATTTAGGAACAAGGCCTAGGGATTAGACTTTCACTAGTGGACACTCTCAACATTGATCACATAACAGAATAGATAAATGCATACTCTACACTCTCTTGTTGGATGATGAACACATTGCGTAGGATTACACGAACCCTCAATGCCGGAGTTAACAAGCTCCACAATCCAATGTTCATATTTAAATAACCTTAGAGTGCATGAAAGATCAACACGACTAAACCAAGTACTAACACAGCATGCACACTGTCACCTTCACACTATGTAGGAGGAATAGATCACATCAATACCATCATAGCAATAGTTAACTTCATAATCTACAAGAGAACACAATCATAGCTTACGCCAAGTACTAACACGGATGCACACACTGTCACCATTACACCGTGCAGGAGGAATAAAACTACTTTAATAACATCACTAGAGTAGCACATAGATAAATTGTGATACAAAACACATTGCAATCATAAAGAGATATAAATAAGCACTTCACTACGCCATTCATAACGGTGAATAACTATTCCGTGAAATATAGCCTAAGAGACCCACACGGTGCACACACTCGTCACCTTTACACACGTGGGACAAGGAGTCTCCGGAGATCACATAAGTAAAACTCACTTGACTAGCATAATGACATCTAGATTACAAGCATCATCATATGAATCTCAATCATGTAAGGCAGCTCATGAGATTATTGTATTGAAGCACATAGGAGAGAGATTAACCACATAGCTACCGGTACAGCCCCGAGCCTCGATGGAGAACTACTCCCTCCTCATGGGAGACAAGCAGCGTTGATGAAGATGGCGGTGGTGTCGATGGAGGAGCCTTCCGGGGGCACTTCCCCGCCCCGGCGGCGTGCCGGAACAGAGACTCCTGTCCCCCAGATCTTGGCTTCGCGATGGCGGCGGCTCTGGAAGGTTTCTCGTACCGTGGCTTTTTCGTATCGAGGTTTTAGGTCAGGGACCTTTCTATAGGCGAAGAGGCGGCGTCAGAAGGTCGAAGGGGCGACGACACCATAGGGCCGCGCGGCCAGGGGGTGGGCCGCGCCACCCTATCATCTGGGGGCCCTGTGGCCCCCCTCTGGCGGCTCTCGGGTGTTCCGGATGCTTCCGGGCAAAATAGGAACCTCGGACGTTGATTTCGTCCAATTCCGAGAATATTTCGTTACTAGGATTTCTGAAACCAAAAACAGCAGAAAACGAGAACCGGCCCTTCGGCATCTCGTCAATAGGTTAGTTCCAGAAAACGCATAAATATGACATAAAATGTGCATATAACATGTAGATATCATCAATAATGTGGCATGGAACATAAGAAATTATCGATACGTCGGAGACGTATCAACATCCCCAAGCTTAGTTCCTGCTCGTCCCGAGCAGGTAAACGATAAACAAAGATAATTTCTGGAGTGACATGCCATCATAAACTTGATCATATTGTAAACATATGTAATGAATGCAGCGATCAAAACAATGGTAATGACATGAGTAAACAACTGAATCATAAAGCAATGACTTTTCATGAATAGCACTTTCAAGACAGGCATCAATAAGTCTTGCATAAAAGTTAACTCATAAAGCAATAATTTAAAGTAAAGACATTGAAGCAACACAATGGAAGATTAAGTTTCAGCGGTTGCTTTCAACTTGTAACATGTATATCTCATGGATAATTGTCAATGCAAAGCAATATAACAAGTGCAATAAGCAAGTATGTAAGAATCAATGCACAGTTCACACGAGTGTTTGCTTCTTGAGGTGGAGAGAGATAGGTGAACTGACTCAACATAAAAGGTAAAAGAATGGTCCTTCAAAGAGGAAAGCATCGATTGCTATATTTGTGCTAGAGCTTTTATTTTGAAAACATGAAACAATTTTGTCAACGGTAGTAATAAAGCATATGAATTATGTAAATTATATCTTACAAGTTGCAAGCCTCATGCATAGTATACTAATAGTGCCCGCACCTTGTCCTAATTAGCTTGGACTACCGGATCATCGCAATACACATGTTTTAACCAAGTGTCACAATGGGGTACCTCCATGCCGCCTGTACAAAGGTCTAAGGAGATAGCTCGCATTTTGGATTTCTCGCTTTTGATTATTCTCAACTTAGACATCCATGCCGGGACAACATGGACAACAGATAATGGACTCCTCTTTAATGCATAAGCATGTGGCAATAATTATTATTCTCATATGAGATTGAGGATATATGTCCAAAACTGAAACTTCCACCATGAATCATGGCTTTAGTTAGCGGCCCAATGTTCTTCTCTAACAATATGCATGCTCCAACCATTAAGGTGGTAGATCTCTCTTACTTCGGACAAGACGGACATGCATAGCAACTCACATGATATTCAACAAAGGGTAGTTGATGGCGTCCCCGTAAACATGGTTATCGCACAACAAGCAACTTAATAAGAGATAAAGTGCATAAGTACATATTCAATACCACAATAGTTTTTAAGCTATTTGTCCCATGAGCTATATATTGTAAAGGTGAATGATGGAAATTTTTAAAGGTAGCACTCAAGCAATTTACTTTGGAATGGCGGAGAAATACCATGTAGTAGGTAGGTATGGTGGACACAAATGGCATAGTGGTTGGCTCAAGGATTTTGGATGCATGAGAAGTATTCCCTCTCGATACAAGGTTTAGGCTAGCAAGGTTATTTGAAACAAACACAAGGATGAACCGGTGCAGCAAAACTCACATAAAAGACATATTGTAAACATTATAAGACTCTACACCGTCTTCCTTGTTGTTCAAAACTCAATACTAGATATTATCTAGACTCTAGAGAAACCAATTATGCAAACCAAATTTTAGCAAGATCTAGGTGTTTCTTCATTAATAGGTGCAAAGTATATGATGCAAGAGCTTAAACATGAGCACAACAATTGCCAAGTATCACATTATCCAAGACATTTTACCAATTACTACATGTAGCATTTTCCGTTTCCAACCATATAAAAATGAACGAAGCAGTTTTAACCTTCGCCATGAACACTAAAAGCTAAGAACACATGTGTTCATATGAACCAGCGGAGCGTGTCTCTCTCCCACACAAGCATGTATTTATTCAAAACAAAAACAAAAATAAAAGCACAAAGACGCTCCAAGTAAAGTACATAAGATGTGACCGAATAAAAATATAGTTTCAAGAGAAGAAACCTGATAAGTTGTCGATGAAGAAGGGGATGCCTTGGGCATCCCCAAGCTTAGACGCTTGAGTATTCTTGAAATATGCAGGGGTGAACCACCGGGGAATCCCCAAGCTTAGAGCTTTCACTCTCCTTGATCATAGTATATCATCCTCCTCTCTTGACCCTTGAAAACTTCCTTCACACCAAACTCGAAACAAACTCATTAGAGGGTTAGTGCATAATTAAAAATTCACATGTTCAGAGATGACACAATCATTCTTAACACTTCTGGACATTGCTCAAAACTACTGGAAGGTAATGGAACAAAGAAATCCACCCAACACAGCGAAAGAAGCAATGCGAAATAAAAGGCAGAATCTGTCAAAACAGAACAGTCCGTAAAGATGGATTTTATTGAGGCACCATACTTGCTCAAATGAAAATGCTCAAATTTAATGAAAGTTGCGTACATATCTGAGGATCACTCACGTAAATTGGCATAATTTTCTGAGTTACCTACAGAGAATTAGGCCCAGATTCGTGACAGAAAAGAAATCTGTTTCTGCGCAGTAATCCAAATCTAGTATGAACCTTACTATCAAAGACTTTACTTGGCACAACAATGCAATAAAACTAAGATAAGGAGAGGTTGCTACAGTAGTAACAACTTCCAAGACACAAATATAAAATAAAATACTGTAGCAAAATAAACACATGGGTTATCTCCCAAGAAGTTCTTTCTTTATAGCCATTAAGATGGGCTCAGCAGTTTTAATGATGCACTCGCAAGAAATAGTATTTGAAGCAAAAGAGAGCATCAAGAGGCAAATTCGAAACACATTTAAGTCTAACATGCTTCCTATGAAAAGGAATCTTGTAAATAAACAAGTTCATGAGGAGCAAAGTAACAAGCATAGGAAGATAAAACAAGTGTAGCTTCAAAAATTTCAGCACATAGAGAGGTGTTTTAGTAACATGAAAATTTCTACAACCATATTTTCCTCTCTCATAATAACTTTCAGTAGCAACATGAGCAAACTCAACAATATAACTATCACATAAAGCATTCTTATCATGAGTCTCATGCATAAAATTATTACTCTCCACATAGGCATAATCAATTTTATTAGTAATAGTAGGAGCAAATTCAACAAAGTAGCTATCATTATTATTCTCATCAAGTGTAGGAGGCATAGTATAATCACAACAAAATTTACTCTCCATAGTAGGTGGCACCAAAATACCACTATCATTATAATCATCATATATGGGAGGCAAAGTATCATCAAAGAAAATTTTCTCCTCAATGCTTGGGGGACTAAAAAGATCATGAAAACCAGCTTCCCCAAGCTTAGAACTTTCTATATCATTAGCAAAAATGGTGTTCAAAGCGTTCATACTAATATGTTCCATAGGTTTTTTAATTTTCGCATCAAACCATCCATGTCTTAAATCAGGAAATAGAATAAGAAGCTCATTGTTGTCCATTATGCCAAACTAGTGTAAACAAGAAACAAAAAGATGCAATTGCAGGATCTAAAGGAAATAGCTTCAAGTACTTACAACGGCGAAAATAGCTTAGTAGCCGAGATCCGGAGTGTGAGTACCTTTTACCTTTCCTCCCCGGCAACGGCGCCGTGAAAATAGCTTGATGTCTACGGGAGCTTCTATTCTTGTAGACAGTGTTGGGCCTCCAAGAGCAGAGGTTTGTAGAACAGCAGCAAGTTTCCCTTAAGTGGATCACCCAATGTTTATCGAACTCAGGGAGGAAGAGGTCAAAGATATCCCTCTCATGCAACCCTGCAACCACAAAGCAAGAAGTCTCTTGTGTCCCCAACACACCTAATAGGTGCACTAGTTCGGCGAAGAGATAGTGAAATACAGGTGGTATGAATGAATATGAGCAAGTAGTAACGGCGCCGTAAAATAGCTTGTCGGCGTATAGTTGATGGTGGTAATATGGTAGCAGTAGTAACACGATAAAACAAGTAAACAAGCAGCGATAGCGATATTTAGGAACAAGGCCTAGGGATTAGACTTTCACTAGTGGACACTCTCAACATTGATCACATAACAGAATAGATAAATGCATACTCTACACTCTCTTGTTGGATGATGAACACATTGCGTAGGATTACACGAACCCTAAATGCCGGAGTTAACAAGCTCCACAATTCAATGTTCATATTTAAATAACCTTAGAGTGCATGAAAGATCAACACGACTAAACCAAGTACTAACACAAGCATGCACACTCGTCACCTTCACACTATGTAGGAGGAATAGATCACATCAATACCATCATAGCAATAGTTAACTTCATAATCTACAAGAGATCACAATCATAGCCTACGCCAAGTACTAACACGGATGCACACACTGTCACCATTACACCGTGCAGGAAGAATAAAACTACTTTAATAACATCACTAGAGTAGCACATAGATAAATTGTGATACAAAACACATTGCAATCATAAAGAGATATAAATAAGCACTTCACTACGCCATTCATAACAGTGAATAAGTATTCTGTGAAATATAGCCTAAGAGACCCACACGGTGCACACACTCGTCACCTTTACACACGTGGGACAAGGAGTCTCCGGAGATCACATAAGTAAAACTCACTTGACTAGCATAATGACATCTAGATTACAAGCATCATCATATGAATCTCAATCATGTAAGGCAGCTCATGAGATTATTGTATTGAAGCACATAGGAGAGAGATTAACCACATAGCTACCGGTACAGCCCCGAGCCTCGATGGAGAACTACTCCCTCCTCATGGGAGACAAGCAGCGTTGATGAAGATGGCGGTGGTGTCGATGGAGGAGCCTTCCGGGGCACTTCCCCGTCCCGGCGGCGTGCCGGAACAGAGACTCCTGTCCCCCAGATCTTGGCTTCGCGATGGCGGTGGCTCTGGAAGGTTTCTCGTACCGTGGCTTTTTCGTATCGAGGTTTTAGGTCGGGGACCTTTTTATAGGCGAAGAGGCGGCGTCAGAAGGTCGAAGGGGCGACGACACCATAGGGCCGCGCGGCCAGGGGGTGGGCCGCGCCACCCTATCATCTGGGGGCCCTGTGGCCCCCCTCTAGCGGCTCTCGGGTGTTCTGGATGCTTCCGGGTAAAATAGGAACCTGGGCGTTGATTTCGTCCAATTCCGAGAATATTTCGTTACTAGGATTTCTGAAACCAAAAACAGCAGAAAACAGGAACTGGCCCTTCGGCATCTCGTCAATAGGTTAGTTCTAGAAAACGCATAAATATGACATAAAATGTGCATATAACATGTAGATATCATCAATAATGTGGCATGGAACATAAGAAATTATCGATACGTCGGAGACGTATCACCGACACGTATCCTACTATATACAGATACACGGGCAAACTAGCCCACACTTTGCATACAAGGCCGATTCATGTATTTCTTCCATGTATATTCTTCAAGCCCATCTTTAATCGCGGCCCACCTCTGATCCGGTCAAATTCTGGTGATAACACAGGGATACTTTATTTATGAATCTTTGAATCAATGATTTTGTCGTTGCTAAATGCACATAGTAATAGTACTTGACTTGAGAAATTTCCTGAACCTGGGTTTAATGTACACCGAATTGTATTGTTTCAAAAGTAGTACAACTACAACAACTATGCAGTTGCATAATCTCTTCTCTCAAGTAATATGGTTCAGCTCATTGCTAAACTCTACACTTAACTCAAATAACCACTAAGAAAAGCAATTAACCACAAAGAAACACATATGTTCTAAGTTATGAGGAATAAGAAGAAAATTTCATACTCGGTTCAAAAACAAGTGTGCAGTTCTATAGTTAGTCACTTAGAATTTAACTAGAACCGATTAGAGTAATCTTGTGCGCTGCATCTGTATGGTCTGTACATTTTATGCTACCATATGATTAAGTATGATTCTTTTATGCTACCATGATTCTTTCATGCTATTAGGATTCTTTAGTATGGTACCATGATTTAGTCTATCACAAATAGCAGGTTACAAAAGAATCTAGTTTTTCTTCTAAGCATGCAAGTAAGAGATGCAAAAGATCAACGAAACTAATTCCCTTGCATGGCCTACTGACGACGGGTGATCCAAGGGAAGATGAGTGAATGGAAGACAGCAGAGGACATAGTCGGGGGAGAGGGGGCGTACCTGCGAGCGACCCCTCCATAGTCGCCACCGACGACGTACACGCCGCCGCCGCGCTCGGACCTAGGCCGGCTTGCCCTTCCGTGGCTCTTCCATGGAGCTAACAAGCTCAGATATGGCTGCATCTAGGGTTTGTGCTGGGTCGAACACCACCTCTATCAACTCTCGTGTAGAAGCACATCTATGGCCAGCGAAGCGAGGGGGGCTCCGGCCGTGACCATTCCGGCGAAGGATAGGCCGCCACGGTGGCAAATCCTATACACCGACCAGGTCGGTCCCTACCGCGCGCCGCACACCCCCCGCGCGCGATATGGGCCGGCCTGGTCGGCCCAGTTCGCCTCTTTTTTCTGTTTTCTGTTTCTCTTTCTTTCTTTTCTTTTCTTTTTTCTTTTCTATTCCTTTTCCTTTTTTATGTTCTGTTCCTTTTTGTTTTTATTTGTTTTGTTTCTTTTTTTATATTTATTTTTGTTCAAATTTGAAAATATTTTAAATTCAGAAAATTTCAAAATTGAAAACTGTTCAAAATTTAAAAAACGTTCAAATTTTAAAAACGTTCAAATTTTAAAACCGTTTAAATACAAAAAATGTTCAAATCTGAAATCTGTTCAAATTTCAAAAAAATTCAAATACAAAAAGTTGTTCAAATTTGAAATCCGTTCAAATTTGAAAAATGTTCAAATACAAAAAAATGTTTAAATTATAAAAGCGTTCAAATTTGAAATCCGTTCAAATATATAAAGCGTTCAAATTTTGAAAAATGTTCAAATTTCGAAAAAAATTAAATCAAAATCTGAACATTTTTAAATTTTCCAAAATTTCGAATCTGAACAGATTTTGAAAATTTGTTCTCCGAAATATATTTTTTAAAAGTTAGATATTTAAAAAGAAAAATATTAACAAAAAAGAAACAGGAAAAAAAAGAAAAAAAACGCACCTGCTACTAATGGGTCGCGGCCCAACCAACCGGCCTGGTCGGTGGGGTGTGCCGTGGCCCGTACACACCGACCAGGTCGGTGTACAGCACTCCCCGCCACGGTCGTCCTCTCCACAATCGCGGCCAGCACTAGCTTCACGTGCCTAGCCTGGCACCGCACGCTATGGCCCGTTAGATTCACGGGCTGGGCCGTGCCGGCACGCGTGCCTGCATTGTAGGCCCGGGCACGGCACCAGCGCTAAGCGGACCGGCCCGTGGCACGTCAAGCTAGCGGGTCTTTTAGTTTATTTCTACTGGCCCATGATATTCACCTACAACTAGGACCGAATGGGGAGTGTTGTACACCGACCTGGTCGGTGTGTACGGGCCACCGCACACCCCACCGACCAGGCCGGTTGGTTGGGCCGCGGCCCATTAGTAGCAGGTACGTTTTTTTCTCTTTTTGTTGTTGTTTCTTTTTTGTTAATATTTTTCTTTTTAAATATCTAACTTTTAAAAAATATATTTCGGAGAACAAATTTTCAAAATCTGTTCAGATTCGAAATTTTGGAAAATTTAAAAATGTTCAGATTTTGATTTAATTTTTTTCGAAATTTGAATATTTTCCGAAATTTGAACGCTTTATATATTTGAACGGATTTCAAATTTGAACGCTTTTATAATTTAAACATTTTTTTGTATTCGAACATTTTTCAAATTTGAACGGATTTCAAATTTGAACAATTTTTTGTATTTGAACATTTTTCAAATTTGAACGGATTTCAGATTTGAACATTTTTTGTATTTAAACGGTTTTAAAATTTGAAATTTTTTTAAATTTTGAACAGTTTTCAATTTTGAAATTTTCTGAATTTAAAATATTTTCAAATTTGAACAAAAATAAATATAGAAAAAAGAAACAAAACAAAAAAAAACAAAAAGGAACAGAAAATAAAAAAGGAAAAGGAATAGAAAAGAAAAAAGAAAAGAAAAGAAAGAAAGAGAAACATAAAACAGAAAAAAGAGGCGAACTGGGCCGACCAGGCCGGCCCATATCGCGCGCGGGGGTGTGCGGCGCGCGGTAGGGACCGATCTGGTCGGTGTATAGGATTTGCCGGACCGAATACCTTCTGTATAGCAAATTCTCAAAAAAAAAAAAACCTTCTGTATAGCAAACACCGCCTTGGTGGGTATCATTAGAAAAAGGTTTGTCGCGCGTATCCAAGTACAACGCCGAGCGTATGTATGATGCTTCAAGCATCGAGGGATCACTCGCACAGGGACGCGAGTCCGTTGGAGCTAGCTAGGTGCCAGGGCTGCTGCATGTGCGTACGTACTTCCTACCATGCATGATGCCTCACGTTGGAGCTAGCTAGGTGCCACGGCTGCTGCATACGCGTACGTACTTCCTACCATGCACGATGCCTAACGTTAGAGCTAGCTACAGGCAACTACAAGTCTACAACTACACAGAGTACACTTACGTATTAGACATGAGTACAATTATGTGCAAGACATAAGTACGGTTACATAAGAATATACCAGTACAGTTATGTATAAGACGAGTACAATTACACAGAATACACAATTATATTTATTATGAGACACGAGTATAGTTGCACACACGAGCAATTACAACTACAAAATTGTAACTGTACACATGAGCAAGCACACATACAAAAATACAACTGCACACGAGTGAGTATAGAAGTACATGTACAGAAGTACAGTCATCCACACGAGGAAGGAGTACAAGTATAATACTACAGTCACGCACACGAGAAAGTACAAGTACAGAAGTACATGTACAATAGCGCACACGAGTAAATACAATTACTGAGTAAAGGAAAAAAAAACTGCATCAAATACACAAAAAACAGAAGTACCTATCAGTTGAAGTACAAGTACAATTAGGTACACACCACGAGTACCACCATAGTAGTATTAGAACTACAAAAAAAAGTATCTCGAAACCTATCAACATGAGATCTAGTTTTGAAGATCTCGACGCGGGGATCTCAAAAGTGAAATCGGATCGTAATTTAGACTTACGGTTCTCAAGATATTTCATTTTGGAAAAACAAATCTAAAAATAAAGGGAAAACTGACCCAACTCATCCCCCTCTGCCTTCTCTCTCCTCCCTCGTCCTCACCTTGTTTTCCCTTGCGACACATGGCGAGCAGGAAGACAACTTCCCATAGATTTTCTGGCACCACAACGGGCCACTTGTCGCATGTGGAGCAAGTTGCCTTCCCTTCGTGAAGTTTGGCATTTTTCTAATGATTTTGCACCTTGGTCTGTTATTGAGCGGTGTGCTCGATTAGCAATCCAAAACCAGATAAACAATCGAACCACCTTGGTCTGTTGTTGGTTAAGCGGCGGCAGACCAAACCACATGTCTCGAGTTTGAATCCCCTCTCAAGTTTTTCGCGGGCCGTCACGAGCCGGGCTAGGCTCGTCGAGTCACGGACTGTGAAAAGCTGTTGGAACAGCGACACATTTGAACGGCGGATCGCATGTTGCCGCATGGTATGCAATCCCACTCCAACTGCCCGCTTTGAGAGCAAGCCCCCGAGACGGCGGATCATCTCGCCCTCGGTTGCGTCCTTGCTAGGGAGGTTTGGCATTCCACGCTCCAGCGTTGCAACCTGTCGCACCTGACGCCTTTGGCCGATGACATGTTGATTGAGTGGTGGCCCGACTCAAGGCGACGCGTCCCGCAGCAGCTGAGGAAAGGGTTTGATTCCCGTATCCTCCTCATGATCTGGACACTCTGGAAGGAGAGGAACAACCGCGTCTTCGAGTGCTCAGCGGAAGCTAGCTGCTCGAGCTATCTGCAAGCGCATCGCCGAAGAAGTGGAGTTTTGGAAGATATCGAGTGCGGTAGGCTTCTAGACTCTTTTTGGGGCGCTATACTCTCTTGGCATGCTCGTGGTCGCCCTACCAATCAAGTACGTCTTGTACCCTCATTTCCTTTCGAATGCCTGATCAAGTTTGCATGTTGATTGACATGGTAAGATTTCTTTTCCAATTTCTAAGCTCGCGTGAGATGCCAAGTTTGGCATTCAATGTCGTGCTTGACATTCCGTTGACAAAACACATAAAGTTTACCTGAAGAAAATAATTAATTAATTATTTCATGTTGTGCAGGAAATATTTCGAAAGTGATTACTTCGTTCTCTCAATTTCAATGTATAGTTATGTGGCACTATAATTTTTTTGCATGACTACAGAAGGGTGATATCAAGGCCAAGCAGGTTGCATCAATCGTGGTAGGACCTACTTTAGAAGAAACATATCAAAGCAGATATTTGTCCACTCCTTCAAATAGGATTTCGTCCCGCTATATTAATATAGCAACTACACGATACAAGCATGTTGGGGCCACAGCACAACCAAACCTAAGAAACTGAAGAGAAAGAAAAAAGAAAATAAATGCCAACACCGGTAGCTCGACAAAATGATAACGACCCGCAATCGTTGCGTCCTCCGGAGGATTCTCACCATGCTCCTAGCACATCGAAATGCCGCATACCAAAACAACATATTCAACAAGGAGAACAACGACAACACCGCTGCTGTCCGGACTTCGGAGTAATCCTATTGTTTCCCCCGATTTTTGTCCACTCTGCTCCCATATGATTTAGCCTTGCAGGTGCTAGCTTATACTTACTCGTGAGCATATATATTACCATCATTGTAGCTTTTTAGTCTCTTGCAAGGTTTTGTTCTTGTTAACACAACCATGGCAGGAATGGAAGTAGAGGGTTCTCAGTTTTATGCTAAGAACTAGAGGGTCAGCACTGTGAACAGCCAGCCAGAGCCTGGGCGCCCGAGCTGGTAGAGGCCGAGCTCGGCGAGTTGCAGACGCGAGCAGGCGTCCGCGAAGGAGAGCAGTGGCACCGCGTACCCTTGAGATCTCCGCCTGCAGACGTAACTTGCCACCGAGACCGTCAATGAACTGCAGTGTCAGGCCGCGATCGAGGTCGTCGGCGATGGACTGAAAGGCGCGTGGCGCAGTTTGCGATGCTCAGATCCCCGCGGGGAGTGTTCCGTATAGCGCCTTGCCGATGAAGAGGTGCCGGGACGACTGGTCGTTGAGGAAGAACCGGTGGAGCCTCGTCCAGGTGGTGTAGGCCAGGCCGTCGGTGCCCTGGACCAGAGAGAGATATGGATGTCGATCTGGCGCCAGGCATCGTCGGGATCGGGCAGCGCCGCCGCCGCGCCCTCGGTGACGTGATCCATGCATGGCTGACAACGCCACTTCGCAAAGTTTGCCCAGGCCGTGGTCACTTTGAAGTAAATGTAATGGTGGATGTTGACGTCGATAATAGGAGGTCGAGAAGAGATGGGCGGGGTCTGGGCGGGCAGAGTGAGGCAGGCATCATGCCGAAGTTGACCGGGAACGCGACGGTAGATCCATCGACAGGGAAACCGTCAGAAATGGGCGATTTTGAAGCGGGGTCTGGGGATCAGAATCAAAGGGATTGATGAAGGGAGATGCAGCAGAACTGAAGGGGAGGCGGGAGATTTTATAATTTGCCACGCTTTAGTTAGGTTCTTTATAACTTGCCACACATTACTTGATCTTCTACTATTTGCCACACATTACATCAATTCCTTGCTAATTTGCCCTTTTTCTCTCTTTACAGATTTATTCATTTTTTAACTTCAAAATACACTGCCAAATCCAGATTTATTCATTTTTAAACTTCAAAATACACTGCAGAATCAAAGGGATTGATGAAGGGAGATGCAGCAGAGCTGAAGGAGAGGCCATGGTGGCCGAGGTTGAGGAGTAAATGGTGTCAGCCATGAGAGGGAGGGAGGGGCTCTAGGCTCTGACTCTGATACCAAGCTGCTGACTTGCCACAATTGACGTGATCTGTATCTGTATTGATTGACAACAGTTTACATATACATAGATTACAGGGATGCTGTACGTTATGCATGCGATCCGATCTACATGGGCTAACACTGGACTAGGCCTAGGTAGTTACAGAGATGTACATGAACATTATGAGATGTGTGCTCAACACAAACCACAGTCCTGCACCTAGATGCTTCATGCATATGCTTTTTTTATTTTACTAGTAAAAATGCCCGTGCGTTGCTACGAGATATAAAAACATTTGTGGTATAACATAAAGCGCCACATCCAAAATATTTACATGGACATCTCATTCAATACCCTCTCGTCGAGACATTGGTTTTTAGTGTTTGTTGGTACAAATATTGCTTCTTTCATGTGGTGTTGTGCCAATGTCTCCTCAGTACGATCCCTCCCTATTGATCATCCAAAAAAGAAACAAAAAATGTGGCCACATCTCATATATAATTAAAGCAACATCCTTTGATAGAAAGTTGGAACACAAGCATACCAGATTAGGAATAGATTCAAGGGATTTCTATTTTCGTGCCCCTGCTTCGTTAGTTGTACTCAGTTTTCCCCAGCTCGTTAGTTTTTCCTCAGTTTTCCCCTCCCTCTAGTTTGAAACCCCTCGAAGACGCGGGTTGCCGTCAGGTCAGAGGCCTTACCGTTACCGTGAGGTCGGTTCCTCGCCGACCGTCTCGTGCCGACGGGTGGATCCATCTACCGCCGACGCGTGGGCCGTTTTATTTCCTGATTGTATACGCGGTGCTGCCAATGACAAATGGGGCCGCTCTATGGGGCTGCCGCAGCCAATGACCGAGTGGGTCGTCTATTTATTTATAGAAAATTATATATTGCCGCTCTGTGGGGCCTCCGCAGCCAATGACCGTTGTGGTCGTCTATTTTATTTAGAGAATATAATATAGAGCCGCTCCGTAGGGGCCGCCTCAGCCCATGGCACGTGACTATTTTCGCAGCTTAATCTAAAGTGACTCTTATGCTAAACATTGTGCATCCCGACGTTGACCTAGCAGTGGTGGCGAGCATAGCCGTTCGACCATGCCGATATCGGCATCGGCATCGGCATCGTTTGGAGGATGTGGTGCTCAAATAATAGTGGAAATGGGATGTTATTTTTTACATGCATAATATATAGAAAATAGCTAGATCTCTAAATCGATGCATATGAAGCTACATATATATTCTTGGTCATAATCCCCTTAATTATCTAAAGGGGATGGATGCATGGCTTCACGTCGTCGTCGCTTTCATCGTCGGTATCTTCGTCGTCCGAGTAGTAGTACCTCCTGCACATTGTTCCGTCGAACACCTTCACCGTGAGCACATCATCGCCTTCATATTTGAAGTGTACGAACCAGCCGAAATCCACACCGTGCGCGATGGCGAATTTCTCCCAGCCCTTGTCGAGGTACATCCGGCCTTGTCCGTCAAATAGGACCTCCACGGTCCAGAGACGAGGACCGCAGTCAGCTGCTCGCAGATACACCTTAGCTGGCTCCTTGCCGTCAAGATAGTCCGCAAATTTTTTTGGGAGTTCCTGCAAAGAGATCGAGCGCCGATCGTTTGAAATTAGGGAACCCTTGAAATTAAAGGTTTTTTAGAACATGCCCATAATTAATCACATGCATCATATATGTGGGAACGCGTACGTACCTTCTTGACCAAAGGGTCTTCATAGACGACGATGAAGAACTCCTCTATGATCAATGGCAGTGTTGACGGTGGTGGTGGCAATGATGATGATCCACTTCCCCTTCCCCTTCCCCTTCCCCTTCCCCTTCCGGTCCGCGTCCGAGACGTGGAAGCCATGGCAATGGATAAAGTGTATGTGAACGAAAAGAAGAGAGAGGCAGAACCTATTGACACAAGGGATGGCCGTGTGGGTGTTTATAAGGGAGAGATAACCGTTGTAGGGTTTACACAATAAAATAAGGAGGAGATGACCGTTGTGGGGGTTTATACACAATAAATTAAGGAGGAGACGACCGTTGTGGGGGTATAGTTTATCATTTTACCGTGAAAAGTAATGCCTAAAAGGAAAGTAATGGCTACAAGAAATCGGTGATGGTTTATCGTTTTTTGCGTGAAAAGTAATGGGTACAAGAAATGGGTGATGGTGTATCATTTTTTGCGTGAAAAGTAATGGCTACACGAAATGGGTGATGGTGTATCATTTTTGTGCGTGAAAAGTAATGGCTACAACAAATCGGTGATGGTTTATCATTTTTGTGCGTGAAAAGTAATGGCTACAACAAAATCGGTGATGGTTTATCATTTTTTTGCGTGAAAAGTAATGGGTACACGAAATGGGTGATGGTGTATCATTTTTGTGCGTGAAAAGTAATGGCTACAAGAAATCGGTGATGGTTTATCGTTTTTTGCGTGAAAAGTAATGGGTACAAGAAATGGGTGATGGTGTATCATTTTTTGCGTGAAAAGTAATGGCTACACGAAATGGGTGATGGTGTATCATTTTTTGCGTGAAAAGTAATGGCTACACGAAATGGGTGATGGTGTATCATTTTTGTGCGTGAAAAGTAATGGCTACAACAAATCGGTGATGGTTTATCATTTTTGTGCGTGAAAAGTAATGGCTACAACAAAATCGGTGATGGTTTATCATTTTTTGCGTGAAAAGTAATGGGTACACGAAATGGGTGATGGTGTATCATTTTTGTGCGTGAAAAGTAATGGCTACAACAAATCGGTGATGGTTTATCATTTTTTGCGTGAAAAGTAATGCCTAAAAAGAGTTTATAATTTAGCTCGTGAAAAATAATGCAGAAAACCAAACTTTGCGTGAAGCTAACCGACGACGAGAGAGAGAGAGGGTGGTGGCCCCGACCGGAGAGAGAGATAGGGGTTATCCTGCCCGTTAGATCATACGATCAACGGTCGTCGGGCACGATCCGCGTGACATGGGCTAGACCAATCAGGGCAATGTTGGGCGTCTGTGAGAGTTTGTGAAGGGAGAGGGCAAAGCTGAGTAGTATCAAGAAACCAAGGGCAAGTGAGTAGTAAACAGACTAAGGGATTCAAATATGAGATTTAAAAAATGGAAAATGCGTGTTTTGTACAATGAAACCCATCTTGGCCTACCTCAAACTATTTGCAATACAAATCTACATGAGTGTGAAAATTATGGTCTCATTCGGACAAAGTATGTTTTGGGGAAAGCTGTTTTGGGTAGGGCTTATTATGGAAAACCATGCACCTTCATAGCTACTAGGTGATTTGAGAAGTGGCAATTTGTGGTGAAACTTGATTTATCTACGATTTATCTATGATTTGAGAAGTGGAAATTTGTGGTAAAGACTCCATGAGTAAGTGCCACTCCTTTTCGGAATTTTTTGCACATTAAATAACTCATTTAACTAGTTAATCCCATTTGTTGACTCTCTCGTTGACCAGCCACTTGAGGGTAAAACTGAGTATATTGCACTAGCCGGTATTAGCACTCAAGGTGAAAACTGAGCATACAAAAAATGCTAGTATATGACTCGAGGGTATACATGAGTATATCTAAATTTCCGGGGTTAGACTCGAGGACGCGTGTTGCGGTGCGAAGTGGAAGAAGTGCCATTGTTGACGCGTGTCGCGGTGCGGACGTGGAAGACGTGCCATTGTTGACTCGGGTCGCATTTAGGACGCGTAAGCCCCTCTCTCCCTCCCTCTCGCACACAGTACGTCTCATTATCGCTCACGCACGAAACCACCCCTCTCACGTCCCATCAACTTCTCCAAAAACCCCAACCGCCGTACGAGCCCTCCCCGCCGGCGATGGAGAAGAAGAATGCGCCGGCGGCCATCGCCCCGAGCCCGTCGCCTCCGAGCCCGTCGCCTCCGAGCCCGTCGCCGCCGAGCCCGTCGCCGCCGAGCCCGTCGCCGCCGAGCCCGTCGCCGCCGAGCCCGTCGCCTCCGAGGGCGGCGCATCCGAGGGCGGCGCATCCAAGCGCGGCGCCTCCGTGAACTGGGCCGGTCTCACTGCTGACGGACCACTTCACAAGATCGGCGAATGCTTATTGGCCAAAGAGGAGTACGTGGACAGCTACTCTCTATGAGGCAAGTCCGTAGAAATTGGCGCTCGGGTTTACCCGATCCCGACGTGCACCCGCACGAATGGATCATGCTACACCACGCCCTTCCACGCGCCGCTGAGTTCACCTTCCTCCATCTCGGCACATCCCGCTACGTCACCATAGATCTATCTGCAGTTCGTGCAAGGTTCAAATTCCTCGGCTTTTCCCGTGGCGTCACCATAGATCTTATTTTCAATCTTAGTGCTGAATGTTATCTTTTCAATATATTTTAGATTCTACTTCCTCGGCTTTTCCCGTGGCGTCATCGTGCTTGCCCGGAAGAACCCACCGCACAAGATACGGCTGCTGAACCCACTCACAAAGAAATCGAACACGATGTTTGAGGCGCGAGATGCCATCTGTTTTTCCGAAATCGGTCGTCGTTATCAAATCCCCGACTATGGTCTTCGTTGCCACACATTACCCGCCGGAAATTGGTTGGGTCGATGAGAGCACTCCAACTAAGGATATAAATGAAGATGGGGATTGGGGAGAAGGAAGATTTTCGATCAAGAACCATGGTTTCCGTTCCATTACCCCGTTCAATGGTGAACCGTATGCGTAGGCTGCGGACAATTTTGAGATCGGAAGAATAGTGTGCACCAATATACAGTTGCAGCAGCGCGCGAGCACTCGTCAAGATGGAGACACTAATTTCATTTCCAGAACTTGGACGTCGAAGTTCTACCTTGTGGAGTCGGATGGTGAGCTGCTGCTTGTGTTGTTGGTCGGCGCGGCTTTGGCGGGCAGACCATTGGTGTACCGTGTGGACACTCAGAGCCGCTCTCTCCATCCGGTCACTAACATTGGCAGTAATGCCTTCTTCGTGAATTATATCCGGTGTATCTCCGTCGACACCAGAGTGTACCCGACACTTCAACCTGGCAGCATCTACTACACGGATTTGGGTTATATCAGAGCGTACTCTCATGATACAAATGCCTGGGATGAGTGGCCACTACGTGTGGATAGAATAGGATTCTACGGTTTGAGAAATGAACACAGGCCATACCGTTTGGAGGATGTATTGGCCTCACACTGCAGACGGAAGGAGTTCAATGAATATTTCCTTGGGGAATTGCACGAATGGAGCGACGGAGAAATATATGAGGAGGAATGAAGAACAAATTCATTCATCCTAATCTTCTTGTTGTCCATACATTGCGTGCGTGATCTTGTATATTTTTGCAGCTTAGTTTGTCGTGAACATTAACAATGTTATTGGCTGCTTTTGGCTGCTGTATGCAGTTTACCTATGTATTATACTTAGTTTTCTGATTATGCTGCTGTGAATTTATCATATAATAGCTTCTAGATTTGCTACTAGATTTGCTGCCATATTGGGCAAAAAACGAGGGCCAAAAGGCATAAATAACCCCGGAGATTTGCTACTAGATTTGCTGCCATATTGAAGAAAGACAGAAATAGAAGCTTCTCTAGATTTGATACTAATTTGGTGAAAAAGACAGAGAGAGAAAGAGGGGAAAAGGTGCTCTTAAAAATGCCAATTTGGGCCGAGAGAGACAAAACCCAGCTCCCGCTCACGTGCAACCAAACGCTTCTCGTCCCGTCCCACGCGGTCCCTTTCTACCAGCCCCACGCGACGCGGCCCCACACGACGCGGCCCCACGGACGACGCGGCGCAACACGTCGGCACGGAACGTCCAAATAAACGGATTCCTTCCGTCTGAGCTCCTTCTGCGGGTCTTCAGACAAAGGCTAGGGTAAAACTGAGGAAAAACTAAGGGGCTGGGGAAAACTGAGCACAACTAAGGAACCGAGGGCACGAAAATAGAAATCCCTAGATTCAAACCCGCAGTGAAGAAACAAAATTCCATATCCAATTGTTCAAAGTTCATGACAGAAATGAATTAATAATTTTGAACATATCTCAATTAATTTCATGAAAGATATTCCAACGTCTATGCTATACATATATATAGCAGGCGATGCGGCTCAACATTACCCAGCTCCACCTCTCCAATCACTCTAGCGCTATCCTGAATTAAAAATAATGTATATATATATAACAGATTTTCCTCCATTTCCATTCATTTCTCCTGTGTGTGCCACACATCAACCTTCAGCTCCATCCACCTTTGTTACCGATCTATGTGCAGAACTCAACTTACAATAGTAAGTCTGTATAAGATGGTAGCATTATCGATGGAGGTCATGGTAGTGCACATAACAAACGTAATGATCCATTTACAATGGGATGTCACCATCAGCAAAAGAGCAGAATTTTAATGTATCAACCACAAACCTTGATCCTTAAGTATTGCATGACAATGAAATCAATCTCAAGAGGTTTGGACTTGACAACACACACTTATGTTGTGTTTATAATCGAGATCAAAGTAGATACTGAGCATTGTCTACTTAAATTTTTTCTGTCGGAGAATCTCACTCGAGTTCAAAAAGTTCTAAAGAACTGAAGAGTATAATACACCAACACTTGGTAAACAATAAAAATATGTGGTAGTGCACACTGGAAATAAATAAATAGTTGAGCAAGCATACTGACCAAAATAATTTGAAATTATCTAACAGCCAGGAGTAGGCAACGGCCAAAAGGACGGAAACCGCAATGTATTTTGCCATAAGTGCAACAATTGAATGTTAGGTCATCTAGCACCGAGGGCGTGGCAAAGAATGAACACTAAAATGAGACAAATCGAATTCATTCAGAAATAATATGATGTAATCACACTATCACTGGAGGAATTGCATGATCATTGTTTCAAACACAAACTGATCAAATGCACCATGATTCTAAAAGAGCATAACTATATCTTTTCTCAATGCATCCTTAATAAAGGGATAAAATCTTTCAGGTAAAAGCAATAACCGTTAGATTACCATGAAACTGGAAGGGTGCCCGCCTGGGTGAACCCACAGGCGGACAAGGGTGTAGAGCGAGCATTTCTTCTAGCCTAAATAGCTACCGATGTGCGACTACTCGATTAGTTACACTTGCATTAATATCTGAGGTACTAACATGCTGAAAACCAGGAGTACGTCCAAACCGACGTTTCTATGTAAATTGTTGTTCAGGTTGAAATAATTACTCTGTTCAAGCCCACTCGTAGTGTAATCTACTGCTATAGAATCACATTTTCAGGCTTTCCTTTTTGCCTTTTAGATTATGAAAAGAAGAAGTGCATACGAGGCTAAATGAATGGTACCTCGGCTCAGCTGCAACTGAAGATTTGATGTGACCCTCAACAATCGAGCTCAGAACATATTGGTGCTACATCCAAGGTTTCACCAATGGTCAGAAAAAACTTATTTATCAGCCTGGAATGAAACAATTGCAAGGCTTTATTACTGATCACAGATTGACAACAAACCTGTGTGAAGAAGGAAGAAAAACTTGTCGGGAAACATCTAACTTCATATAAGATTCACACAGTACATGAATCACTCCAGTGAAGTAAATTAGGTTGAAAAGGTCTGGTATCATAGGAGGGGCAACCTCACAGGAACAATATAATCATCCCCGTCATAGTCAATTTCACGGCCAGGACCAAGGGGCCAAAGTACCATCACAAGAGTAATTTATAATGCCTGGATTAAACAAATAAATTATCTTTATAGAGATTATGCTCGAAACTTATTGTTCTCTATGAAAGTACAGTGGCAGTTGGTCCAATCCAGAAGTGTGAAAGCTAATTAGATGATTATAAGATCATGTGAAGTTCTACTTGCACAAAGAAAAGCATCCAACATTCCATATAAGAGAACAGCTACTACAAAGGTGAGCAATGTTTAATTTTCAAACATAGTGAAATATCAGCCTTAAGAGTTAATAATGTTGGGCAACCATACCAAACTAACTCGAACATAATTACCAATATTTTAGTTTCTATGGTACATACTTTGGAAATCTGTTTTGAAAAGCACCCCATAAGATTGTAACCAGATCAATAAGTAGAATGAGAGCAAGTGCCCAAATGGCATAGACCACGATGTTCAACAACTATCAATCTGTATACAACATTTAGCGAAAAAAGAGTGTATTAACATGGAACCATATCAACAGAGCGATGGATATGTCCATGATTATGTAACAATCAGTATAGAACCATATCTGTAACAATCTGCATTCAATTATTTTGAATGCACTGGACAAAATATACTTAAGTTGGACATGTTCATGATTCTAGAGAGAATGATGTGACCATGGGGCATTTCAAAAACAGTGGCGAAAATATACTTATTTAGCTGGTTCTAAAAAAAGTGCATAACGCATATAATGGTTTTCCACTGAGGCTGAATCACCAGCCTCAACTAAGTAATGCTAAAAGAAATACATTACTATAAATTTACCTGCCATCGTCTATTGGAGATTTCACTAATGTCACACTGATATCTTGAAGGAGATATGCCCTAGAGGCAATAATAAAGTGGTTATTATTTATATGTTTATGATAAATGTTTATATATCATGCTATAATTGTATTAACCGAAACACTAGTACATGTGTGATATGTAGACAACAAAGAAGTCCCTAGTATGCCTCTTAAACTAGCTTGTTGATTAATGGATGATTAGTTTCATAATCATGAACATTGGATGTTATTAATAACAAGGTTATATCATTATATGAATGATGTAATGGACACACCCAATTAAGCGTAGCATAAGATCTCGTCATTAAGTTATTTGCTATAAGCTTTCGATACATAGTTACCTAGTCCTTATGACCATGAGATCATGTAAATCACTTATACCGGAAAGGTACTTTGATTACATCAAACGCCACCGCGTAAATGGGTGGTTATAAAGGTGGGATTAAGTATCCGGAAAGTATGAGTTGAGGCATATGGATCAACAATGGGATTTGTCCATCCCGATGACGGATAGATATACTCCGGGCCCTCTCGGTGGAATGTCGTCTAATGTCTTGCAAGCATATGAATAAGTTCATAAGAGACCACATACCACAAGTACGAGTAAAGAGTACTTGTCAGGAGACGAGGTTGAACAAGGTATGGAGTGATACCGAAGATCAAACCTCGGACAAGTAAAATATCGCGTGACAAAGGGAATTGGTATCGTATGTGAATGGTTCATTCGATCACTAAAGTCATCGTTGAATATGTGGGAGCCATTATGGATCTCCAGATCCCGCTATTGGTTATTGGTCGGAGTGAGTACTCAACCATGTCCGCATAGTTCACGAACCGTAGGGTGACACACTTAAAGTTGGATGTTGAAATGGTAGAACTTGAATATGGAATGGAGTTTGAATATTTGTTCGGAGTCCCGGATAAGATCCCGGACATCACGAGGAGTTCCGGAATGGTCCGAGAGAATAAGATTCATATATAGGATGTCATTTTATGTGAATTAAAATGTCGCGGAAGGTTCTATGGAAGGTTCTAGAAGGTTCTAGAAAAGTCCGGAAGAAACCACCAAGGAAGGTGGAGTCCACATGGGACTCCACCTCCATGGCCGGCCAACCCTAGTGGGGGAGGAGTCCCAAGTGGACTCCCCCTTAGGGGGCCGGCCACCCCCCATATGGGAGGTGGAACTCCCACCTTTGGTGGGAGTCCTAGCTTGGCTAGGTTCCCCTCCTTATGGAAGGTTTTTGGTTCGGGTCTTATTCGAAGACTTGGATACCAACACTTGGGGTTCCACCTATATAATGAGGGGTATAGGGGAGGGGGCCGGACACACCAAAGCCACAAGTTGGCCGCACCCCCTTGAGGCCGGCCACCCCCTCCCAAACCCTAGCCGCCCCCCTCTCCTCCATATCTTCCGCGTAGCTTTAGCGAAGCTCCGCCGGAGTTCTCCACCGCCACCGACACCACGCCGTCGTGCTCGTCGGATTCAAGAGGAGCTACTACTTCCGCTGCCCGCCGGAACGGGGAGGTGGACGTCGTCTTCATCAACAACCGAACGTGTGACCGAGTACGGAGGTGCTGCCCGTTCGTGGCGCCGGAACCGATCGTGATCAAGATCTTCTACGCGCTTTTGCAAGCGGCAAGTGAACGTCTACCACAGCAACAAGAGCCTCATCTTGTAGGCTTTGGAATCTCTTCAAGGGTGAGACTCGATACCCCCTCGTTGCTACCGTCTTCTAGATTGCATCTTGGCTTGGATTGCGTGTTCGCGGTAGGAAATTTTTTGTTTTCTATGCAACGTTATCCTACGAGTGGTATCGAGCCGTGTCTATGCATAGATGGTTGCACGAGTAGAACACAATGGTTTTGTGGGCGTTGATGCTCTTGTTGTCTTTAGTTTGAGTACTTTGCATCTTTGTGGCATAGTGGGATGAAGCGGCTCGGGCTAACTTTACATGACCGCGTTCATGAGACTTGCTCCTCGTTCGACATGCAACTTGTATTGCATAAGAGGCTTTGCGGGTGTCTGTCTCTCCTACTATAGTGAAGATTCAATTTACTCTTCTATTGACAACACTAGTATCACCGTTGTGGTTCATGTTCGTAGGTAGATTAGATCTTACTCGAAAACCCTAAACCACGTAAAATATGCAAACCAAATTAGAGACGTCTAACTTGTTTTTGCAGGATTTGGTGATGTGATATGGCCATGATATGATGATGAATATGTATGAGATGATCATTATTGTATTGTGGCAACCGGCAGGAGCCTTATGGTTGTCTTTAATTTTCATGTTGAGTAGTATTTCAAAGTAGTTGTAATAGTTGCTACATGAGGTGAACAACCATGAAGACGGCGCCATGAACCTTGACGCTACGCCGACGATGATGGAGATCATGCCCGTTGATGATGGAGATCATGTCCGTGCTTTGGAGATGAAGATCGAAGGCACAAAGACAAAAGGGCCATATCATATCACATATAAACTGCATGTGATGTTAATCCTTTATGCATCTTATTTTGCTTAGATCGCGACGGTAGCATTATAAGATGATCCCTCACATTAATATCAAGATAATAAAGTGTTCTCCCCTCGTATGCACCATTGCCAAAGTTCGTCGTTTCGAAGCATCTCGTGATGATCGGATGTGATAGATTCAACGTTCATATACAACGGGTGTAAGCCATGTTGCACATGCGGAATACTTGGGTTTGCTTGACGAGCCTAGCATGTACAGACATGGCCTCGGGACAACGGAAACCGAAAGGTTGAACACGAGTCATATGGATGATATGATCAACATGTAGATGTTCACCATTGAAGCTACATCATCTCACGTGATGATCGGTTTTGGTGTAGTGGATTTGGATCGTGTACCACTTAACAACTATGAGGGATGTTGTATTAAGTGGGAGTTCATTAGTAATAAGATTAGAACATGAACTAATTATCATAAACATAGTCTGAGTAGTATTTTGAATTATTTTTTTTGTAGTATTGGCATCCGTTTTCTACTATGCGCTAGTCTTGTTATTGAGATAGAAATACTGTTAAAATCTGATAAGAAACTTTACGGATTGGTACCGTATTGTTAATGAATCAAGAAATGATTAAGTCCTATTGCAAACTTTTAGTAAACCTCACATTTTTGATTCAAAGAGCTATGGTTTCAATTAGTACCTAAAGTTATCTTGTCTCCGTCAAACTTGAAGTTCAAATTTGTTTGAAAAGTAAGGAGCTGAAAATTTAGTTTTCAGAAATAATCAAGGTATGAGATATATGAGATATCTAAGACCTAATTGCAAGATGATAGAATATTATATGGTGAGACTACATAAACTCATAAGTTTTATGGGAATGTATGAAGGTTGAAGACGCCAGGCGTCACAATCCTCCAACTATTGGGGCACTAACGATATTCGCATATCCATGAAGTTATCATCCTTAGTATGCACCGTTGCTAAGACTCGTCGTATCGAAGCATCACGTGATTATCGGGTGTGATAGATTCTACGTGTGCATACAACGGGTGCAAGCCAGATTTGCACATGCGAATACCAAGGTTAAAACTTTATGAGCCTAGCATGTACAGACATGGTCTCAGAAAGTCATCATGATACAATGGATAAAATTATGAGTGAAATTGTTCATCATATTACAAGGTTACTAATAGTGAAATCGGGAACACTTATCATATGATGATCAACTTCAAAGTAAGAACCTCAAGGTTATTGGTATTTGACCAACAAACCTAGAAGTTAGTGATGTTGAAGTGTTTTCTGAATAATGAGGAAAGCTAAAAGAGAAACTGCAAAATATATTTTGGCAAAAAGAAAAGAAAAGACTAGAAAGTCTAGCTCAGGTGTATATAAATGATATACATGTTATGGTTGTATTCCTAGTTAAGTCACACTATGAAATTCTTGGGTATTAGTACTATATTGGTTGGTATGAAGTGTCATACAAAACAACGCAATACAAGAATACAATGGCCTAAGTGACTGACAAGGAATATGATAGGAATGCACGTCTGGAACAAAATAAAGTGTTATTATGTTCGTCGTTGGCATTCTATCTAGCCCTTAGAATTTATAATAAAGAACTTAATAATTGTTATTTTGCTCTGGTCAAATGAAAATAATGAGTTGTTCAAATTATGACATTACTCCATGTACGATGGATAAGTTATTATAAATCTTAATGGTGAAACACACATATCTTAATGGTGAAACACACATACATAACACTGACGCTAAAATGCCATAAGGCAAATGATTTGAATTCCACTTATTTGTGGAACCGCCATTTAGGTCATGTTAGAAAGGAATGCATGAAGGAACTCCATGTAAATGGATTTTTGGAGTCATTTGATTTTTGAATCATTTGGCGCTTGCAAATCTTTTCTAAAGAGAATGATTAAAATACCGTTCATAGGCCAAGAGTTGAACGGGCAACTAACTTAGTGGAAAAATACATGATGATGTATATGGTTCACTGGGCATAGTTGTGTGCGGGAGATTCTTATACTTCATGAAAACTTTCAACAATGAATTGAGTATATATGTGGATATATTCAATAAGGAAGAAGTTTGAAACATTTGAATGGATTCAAATAAATTTCAGCATGAAGTGGAAATCATCGTAATAGAAAAGTCAAATATCTATGATTGGATCATGGTGAAAATATTTGAATTACGAGTTTTAGCGAACATCTAAGAGAGTCATGAAATTGTTCTACAACTCACATTTCTTGGAGTATCACAATGATGATATAGTATCCGAGAGATGTATCCAAACCTTGTTGGATTAATGATGAGATAAAATATTATGATGCCATTATATTTTTGTGGATTATGCTTTAGTGACTACCGCTTTTACACTAAATAGAGCATCATCATGATCCGTTGAAATGACACCATACGAGTTATGGCATGGGTATAAATCCTAATAGTCCTTTCTTTAAATTTTGGTCTAAGAGTTTACAAACCAAAATCGGATGAATGTCTTTGTTGGTTATCCCGGAGATTTAATTGGGAATTCTTCCCACAAGACAAAGACAAAAGTGTTTGTCAATGTTTCTTATTTCCGAGAAATTGTTTCTAGTGAAGTATTTGAGTGGGAGGACAATATATTTTGATAAGGTTTATGAACCTGAGCATAATGATCAGAGTAGCGCAGCATTGGAATTGGTTTCGGAAGCGGCCACGACGATCATGGCTCCCATGACTACAAAGTGTTTTAGCCATGGAGATCGAAGTACATATTGAACCTTGTAGGTATGATTTACTTTGTGATCAAATAAATGATTTGTGGACAAAGGATTGATTTTGAACAATGATAAACCAACTACAAATAAAGAAGTTATGATGGGCCCTGACTCCGTTAAAATGGCTATACGCCATGAAATCCAAGATAGATGAATACTTTTTGAAAGTAAATGGATCTATAAAATTGATGGACTTGGATGAAATATCCTTGAAGAAGCTCGACTTGTCGAAAAGTTGTTTACGACAAAGTTTAAAGAGTTGACTACGATAAGATTAGATCTTCCGTAGCAATGCTTATAGTCTATGAGGATTATTCTAGTAATCACTACATATTTCTTTTATAAGATATGATAGTAGGATGGCAAAATACATTACTTAACAGAAGTGTGTATTAAAGGTGTATACAAGATACAACCAAGAGTTTTGCTAGTCCGTGGAATACTAGATAGGTATACGAACTTCAATTGGATGAAGTAAGTATCGCGGAGTTGGAATCTTCACCAGATGAAATAATCAAAGAGTTATGATTTCATCAGAGATGATGAAGAGGCTTGCATTTGCAAGAAATTAAGTGGGAGCGCTAAGACATATTTGTAATACTTTATGTAGATGACATATCGTTGATTATAAATAATGTAATTATATAATTGATTAAAAAGGTTTCATTGAGAATTAAACTTCAATGAAAGGATATGGACTGAAACAAATTTAGTGTCAAGATCTATGAAGATAGATTGAAACACATAAATAAGTTTAAGTCAAAGTACATATGATGGATATTGAAGTAGTTCAATATAGAAATATTAAGAAAATGTTCTTGTCATGTGAAGGTTTAACAAGACTTGAGTGTATCCGACACTCAATGAGTAAAAACACATGAGTGATTATAGATCACGAATAATATGTACACAATCAGATATCATGTGCTATAAAGTGTTATGAGCATATACCAGAATGATTCATATGATGATCATTGGACGACAGTAAGAATATCCTTGAGTACTTTAGAAGAACTAAGGATATATATATATATATTTTTTTTGTATGAAGAAATGACAAACAAATCGCTGTAAGGTGTTACACCGATATTGGTTTTTTCACATATAAAATATAATTTCAATCTCAAATTAGACTAAGTGTTGTTTAAAAGGTAGCACAATGAGCTAGAAGTTGTCTATGCTAGATTTAGAAGAGTTCTAAATATTGTGACGGATTCTACAAAAGAAGGCGAGTATGTCATTATTTTGACAATGACAAAGGATGTTAAGTCAAGAGGTTCTTTGAGAACTTGGTGTAGTTCCGACGAGTCGAACTTTGAAGCTATATTGTGTGTGACAATATTAGTGACATATTTCGGACAAGCGGAATTAAGGTTCCACCGGAAGATCAAACATATTTAATGCCAACTCATTTGAAAATGAGTGATGCGTTGAGACGCAAATGAATTACAAAATACATACGTTTCGAGCGTGTCAGATCCGATGACTAAAAACTTCTCCCGTGAGCAATACATGATAAAGCACCAGAAGGCCAAGGTGTTATATCTTTACAAATGTAAACTAGATTATTGACTTTAGTGCAAGTGGGAGACTGAAGGAGATATGCCCTAGAGGCAATAATAAAGTGGTTATTATTTATATGTTTATGATAAATGTTTATATATCATGCTATAATTGTATTAACCGAAACATTAGTACATGTGTGATATGTAGACAACAAAGAAGTCCCTAGTATGCCTCTTAAACTAGCTTGTTGATTAATGGATGATTAGTTTCATAATCATGAACATTGGATGTTATTAATAACAAGGTTATATCATTATATGAATGATGTAATGGACACACCCAATTAAGCGTAGCATAAGATCTCGTCATTAAGTTATTTGCTATAAGCTTTCGATACATAGTTACCTAGTCCTTATGACCATGAGATCATGTAAATCACTTATACCGGAAAGGTACTTTGATTACATCAAACGCCACTCGCGTAAATGGGTGGTTATAAAGGTGGGATTAAGTATCCGGAAAGTATGAGTTGAGGCATATGGATCAACGAGTGGGATTTGTCCATCCCGATGACGGATAGATATACTCCGGGCCCTCTCGGTGGAATGTCGTCTAATGTCTTGCAAGCATATGAATAAGTTCATAAGAGACCACATACCACGGTACGAGTAAAGAGTACTTGTAGGAGACGAGGTTGAACAAGGTATGGAGTGATACCGAAGATCAAACCTCGGACAAGTAAAATATCGCGTGACAAAGGGAATTGGTATCGTATGTGAATGGTTCATTCGATCACTAAAGTCATCGTTGAATATGTGGGAGCCATTATGGATCTCCAGATCCCGCTATTGGTTATTGGTCGGAGTGAGTACTCAACCATGTCCGCATAGTTCACGAACCGTAGGGTGACACACTTAAAGTTGGATGTTGAAATGGTAGAACTTGAATATGGAATGGAGTTCGAATATTTGTTCGGAGTCCCGGATAAGATCCCGGACATCACGAGGAGTTCCGAATGGTCCGGAGAATAAGATTCATATATAGGATGTCATTTTATGTGAATTAAAATGTCGCGGAAGGTTCTATGGAAGGTTCTAGAAGGTTCTAGAAAAGTCCGGAAGAAACCACCAAGGAAGGTGGAGTCCACATGGGACTCCACCTCCATGGCCGGCCAACCCTAGTGGGGGAGGAGTCCCAAGTGGACTCCCCTTAGGGGGCCGGCCACCCCCCATATGGGAGGTGGAACTCCCACCTTTGGTGGGAGTCCTAGCTTGGCTAGGTTTCCCCTCCTTATGGAAGGTTTTTGGTTCGGGTCTTATTCAAAGACTTGGATACCAACACTTGGGGTTCCACCTATATAATGAGGGGCATAGGGGAGGGGGCCGGACACACCAAAGCCACAAGTTGGCCGCACCCCCTTGAGGCCGGCCACCCCCTCCCAAACCCTAGCCGCCCCCTCTCCTCCATATCTTTCGCGTAGCTTTAGCGAAGCTCCGCCGGAGTTCTCCACCGCCACCGACACCACGCCGTCGTGCTGTCGGATTCAAGAGGAGCTACTACTTCCGCTGCCCGCTGGAACGGGGAGGTGGACGTCGTCTTCATCAACAACCGAACGTGTGACCGAGTACGGAGGTGCTGCCCGTTCGTGGCGCCGGAACCGATCGTGATCAAGATCTTCTACGCGCTTTTGCAAGCGGCAAGTGAACGTCTACCGCAGCAACAAGAGCCTCATCTTGTAGGCTTTGGAATCTCTTCAAGGGTGAGACTCGATACCCCCTCGTTGCTACCGTCTTCTAGATTGCATCTTGGCTTGGATTGCGTGTTCGCGGTAGGAAATTTTTTGTTTTCTATGCAATGTTATCCTACATATCTCACCGAACTATTGAAATCTTATCAAGCTCACTGCAAAGCATTTTCAGCAGGTATAATTGATAGTAGTGGTAGCCAAACTAAAATACCTAGATCTGTTTTGAATTGGATTCCATACCGGATCTAGAAATTAGAACACAGTGGGTCTTTTTTGTATAATTGATAACGCGTTCCAGCATTTCTCTACATTAAAGTGGTTTGATAAAATATTGAAAATACCGCCAAAGACTTTGCCATCAACTTGCAGGTTAGATGAATTTAAAACATAATCTCCGTTGTCTCAGCCTAGTATTTGGATCTTCCCGTGGCATTAAAGCACCACATCAATACATTTGCCATCTACAATTTTGGAAATGCAGAATCTAGTAAATTGAGATGTTTCAGAGGAGCATAGCCATTGTCAATATTGATAATCAGTGTTATCGTGTTTTTTTCTTATTGGAAATGACTCACAATGGCGGCCAGGTCTGCAGGCTCATGAAATTTTTGGCGAAGAGAAAATGACTGGTTGTTGGACTGATCTTCCGATGTTTGATTCAGCAATAAAGAGGCAGCAGATGGTTAATGAATAAATAAAAATTCTCAGAAAAAACAAATGAGGTATCAAATATGAAGGCTAACCTTGCAAGGGGAAATCAGTATCTTCATGTGGGTGGCACTCAGAACGACAACATTGCAGACTGGGCGATCACTCAATGGAGGCGACATCCAGAACTTGGGCTGGCCGGCTGTCCGACTTCGTCATCATCATTGCAGATAGGTACAACCAAAGCTTACTAACTTTGAAACACGAAAAATGTAGGGAGACAAAATCTTGTAGCGATGTATATAAATTTGAACCAAAAATTACAAACTCTCTGTAGATAATTTCAGCAACAAAGGAGAACTACGAAAAAAGAATCAAAATTGTGAATGTATAGCTCTTCCTGTGGAGGTGGCAATTTGGCTCATAGGAGCAAATGCTCTCATTATATAAAATAATTAAAAAACAATTTTAAAAATGTTAAAAAATTCTGATATAAATTTGTTGGTGTACATCTTGACATTCTATGTTAGTGCACAAATTTTCATGGAGAAACAACATTTTATATGGCGTGTACAAAAAAGACAAAAAAATATCCTGTACGTAGTCGTGTTATAGCATCAAAACTTGTCTTTTTTACAGGAGCCACAATTATTTTTAGGTTTTTTTGAAAACTTGTGTACCAACATAAAATGTCTAGATGTAAATGTAAAAATTTAGTTTAGAATTTTTTGACACTTTGAAATGTGGATTCACATAATGGGAGCATATGCTCCTATGAGCCAAAGTGCATTTCCCTCTTCCTGTGAGCTAGAATCTTTCTAGTAACATCTTTATGCAATCTAGACCAAATGTCTACCATGCCATCATCACAGCTACACTAACTGAAAAAATGAATGGACAAATAATGAAGCTAACAGCTACCTTGATTAATTCCAGTAGACTCGATCTCAGAGTTTAATTTGAATTTCAGCATAAGTCATCACAAGTAATCGTCCATGATTTCTTGATCATATTCGTTGCTCTAACACATACACGCATCCCACAAAATTCAACATCAACACATGTTAGACAACTTGCTAGCAAGTTAGTTTTACAGAACGGAACAGTAACAATGATACTGGTCCCGAGAGAGAAAAGCTTCTAGGGACGATCCAATGGCGAGCCACAACACGAACCCCCGAAATCCACAATCACGCGAGGAGTACCTGTACCAGTACGGCAGTACCTGGTTTCCCTGAAAGTCGATGATGTAGAGAGTGACGTCGGGGGTGCCGCAATTGCGGGACCGGAGGAAACGATGACCGCATCACGACGAGATCGCCGGGAGGGTGATGGCGGTAGCAGATGCACACAGGTCGGGGAATCCGGGCCAGGGAAAAGATGTCGAGGTCGAGGACAGTAGTGGTTCGGTTGTGGAGGTATGGACCAGTCTAGCAGGGGACCTCGTTGCCCACCACCAAACGCCCACCACTCGCCGGAGTTGCTCGTCCCGGCCAGACCACTGCAGGAGGCAGCAGATCCGGCCGCCAACCGCCACTCCGCCTGGAGACCGAGCCACGACGACGTCGCCCCGGACGCGAGCCCGCCGAAGCCCGGATCGGGCCCGACCGCAGCGATCCCTGCGCCTCGGCCACGCCTCGTACCTCTCCGCATGACTCCGCCGCGCCGTCATGCGCGCCAAGCAGCGCCGTCCTGCGCCAAAGTCAGGCGCCGGCCCGCTCCACCGTTCGACGAAGTGTCCCACGCAGCCCGCCTCACGAGCGGGGAAGGGAGATCCCGCCTCCGCCCATGCTGCGCGGGCTTTGACCGGCAACGCTTGCCGGCGGCGCAGGCGGCGGGGGACGACGGTGGAGGTGGAGCTGCTCCCGACGGCTAGGGTTGGCACGCAGGGAGACGACTGAGGGGCGGCGGGTCTGGGGAGGGGAGACGAGATCGGCGGCTGCAGGACCTTGGGCTAGGGTTCAATCTGAGGAGGTCGGGGTTGACGGTAGGGGGCGAAGGTCGGAGGACTGCGGGTTCTATTTCCAGTACGTACGAGGGACCTAAATGCAAAAATGTGCGCGAGGATTGACGAAGCGGACGACGGACGACCAAACGTATCGTGATGGTAGAATAAGGAACCAGTTTAGTCTTTTTAAGTAGTAGAGATTTTGAAGAACGCACTTCATGCATATGCTGGAAGCAGATGCTAAACGCCTCCTCCACCCGCTTCTGCGCCACCACGTACGTGATCCGCCCCATGCCAGCAGCTCCGGGGCGTGACATCGACGGGAGCGGAATTCCAGCCGGCGAGATTAAAAGCCAAAGGGTCGAAACAGAGGAAGGTCACGGATAATCTACACTTCTATCTACACTACTTAAAAAGGAGGAACATGTTCCTTATTCTGCCACCTCTCAATACGTCAAGTTTTGGTCGTCACCTCTTTCCACCGATGGCCAACATGGGCCCGTCCTCGATTCGTCTCTCCCGCAAACCTCGCCTCCTCCCGGAAAAACAGCGTCATCAAAACCGTCTCCTCAGTCAGTCCACCTAGCACGCCTACACAGCGCCCGCCGCCCCTCCCATCGGCACACCTCCCGTGGCCCCGGCTCCCTTGTCAACGCTCTGCAGTCGCGTAATCGACGCGGAGGCGGACGCCAGCGTGAGGAAGACGAGTTGGGCTCCCCGCCCACGACCACCCCGATTGCGGCTGAGGCGGGCGAGGATCTGGCTCCGGAGGAGGATGACGGACTCTGGTGTACACCTTCGTCCTTTGCCTCCGAGCGTTCCCACCGTTCAAGGGGGAAGTCATGGAGCTCGAGGCTGCCAATCCACCACCGCGCCCGTCCAGGCGGATGACCTCCTCGATGGAAACTGGATCCTCCTGTGAGCCTTCACTTCCTGCCTTCTTGCTTTCAGTATTCACTCCATTCAATCTGTTGTGCAAAAATGGAGTAGGAATTATTTGGAGAATGGAGTAGGAATTATTTGGGGAATGGAGTAGGAACCAACCGGATCCAAAGAACAATACATAAGATGTACACCGGATCCAAAGACATAAAACCATACATGGAATTAATTTCTGTTCCGTTCTCCCCAAACAAGAACACCCAAAATTGACATGAGGCCACATGAAGAAAAGAAGGAAAAGAAATCCAAAAGAAATTTTGTAATATGGATTAATCATAGATAAAAAAATTCCTTAGGAACGGATCTGTAACAAGGATTCATCATAGATAAAAAAATTCCATGAGAAAAGGATCTGAATCTTATGAATCTTGATTGAAAGAAAAACAATCAAGAGAAAGGCTCCAAGAAAAATAATCAAGAACCGATTTTCTTAATGGATTCCCGTGGGCTGCCTCTCATGTGTGCAGGAGGACGACGAGCTCGCCGTGGATAGCCGCACAGGAGGTTGGAGAGAAGCTCGCCCGTGGAGGAGGATGTCGACAAGGACGACGGGGAGCGGCGGTGCGCAGAAGAGCAGCAATGACGAGTTTCAAGGTTTGGATCCGGCGCTACGGCCAGGCATACGCTGTGCTCTTCTTCGTCCATGGTCAGCTGAGGAGAGAAAGAGTGAAGGAGTGGGGAGTCAAGACGATGGGCATGATAGGATAAGGAGAAAGGAGGGCAGCTTCACGGGAGGCAGGCAAGC
Source organism: Lolium rigidum (assembly GCF_022539505.1). Taxonomy (NCBI): domain Eukaryota; kingdom Viridiplantae; phylum Streptophyta; class Magnoliopsida; order Poales; family Poaceae; genus Lolium; species Lolium rigidum. The sequence goes on from NW_025899867.1 coordinate 246,053, forward strand.
TGTGATGTGCACACTTTGGGTCCTTTAGGGAGAAGAAGGTGTACATGACAAGGCTGTTTTTGCAATAGTGCAGCTAGCACGAATATCGAGGGACCGATGTAGAATCGCTGCGTCGGGTGGAAAGGTGTGCCAATTGCAGATATGTCTGCATCCAGATGCATTGGGTCAGGCAGCGAAGAATTCCCAGGGATGGATGGACTACAACAGTAAAAGGTGCTACATTTTGTGGGAGGCAAATGTTGGTGTTAGGGAACTTTAGAAGGAAATTTTCAAGAAGGAAGCAACATTCTAGAAGGTATACATCTCTATATCCAGTTTTAGGTTTCTTACTCTTTTTTAATTTGTTATACCACAAGCATGGAACTTTGAACGCTCAAAATTGACCTTTGAATATGTTTTATATGTTGATCCCCATTCTTTACTTACGAAGAATAAAAATACAATGGTTCGTTTATATAGAACCAATCACATCTTGGAGCGGAGCAGGCTCAAGTTGCTTCACTTTTGGTTTTTGCATGTCCATGTCAAATTGGGAGTTTGTCGGGGCAAAGAAGTAATTTTGCGTAGAATTTAGCAGTCGTGATGGTGTATACATTTTCTTGCTGCATTTTGGTTGAACCATGCCTCCTCTCCTCAAAGATCTAGATGTGCATGCTTCCTAGACTAATTGCTTTATGTTGGTGAATCCGAATTTCAGTGGACATCTCAGCCGAAAGAGTTCAACTCCAATATTTGTATGCATTTTGTCCCCGTTTCCTGTTTTATGGTGAATCAATTTAGAATTTCAAATTTGACCAGGGTTCTTTATTTGAATTTAATAAATTTAAATTTATTCATAATAGGAATGCAACGTGCCAGAAGAAGAAACAAATCGGGATAGACCGACCATGAGAGGAAAATAAATAGTAAGAAGGGAATGTAAGTTTAAGTGAAGAACCGAAGGGCCCAACAATTCATTGTGTGTGTGTTTCATGTTTTGTTCATAAAAGGTCGTTCGTTGTGCAGTATTAGCTTGATTTGTCGCACTTTTGTCAGGGTTCATCGGACATGGACTTCTTCAGTGAATGTGGTGATGCTACCAGATTGAGAATTTGGCAAATCATTGGCAAAGCGAGTTTGAGTGTCAAGTTTATTCATCAATTGACCAACATACTGGTAATAGGGTGGAAATCAGAAAATACAAAATTACTTTGAGCACTGATCTGATGTTGCCTGGATCCTCTGTGAGATCAGATTATTCAGGTTGTTGAGACATCCTGATATAGTTGAGGTCAGACATATAATGCTATTTCCATCGAGGAGACATCCAATAATATTTGTGTTGTATTTGAGCTGATGATGGATGCATACCTCCACCAACTCACCTTGGCCAATAATGACTTAACCAAAGAGCCCATCAATTCTCTCTATCTGATAATTCGCGCACTGAAAGTTTTTCATACTGCCATACTGGTATGCTACTCCCTCCGGTTAATTTCCACCTAATATTCATGATTTCCTGCATGATAATGTTGCTACTAGATAGGGCTCCTGAGCTGTGTGTGTCTTTCTTTACCAAGTTAGTCTTCACAGCTCTATTGTTGTTTGTTAGGATATTGTGTGCGCTAATTTTCATAGAACTAGGCCTCGTTCAACTCTGAGCAGGCTATGTTGTTTAATAGTATCATGTATTATTCTTGGGTACATAGAAATAAAAGAAGATAACAATGGGACGATGTGACCAGCGCTGTGCAACCATGGAATGCCTGGTTGCCAACGTCACGGATCCGGTGAAGTCAAGGTCTGCCACTCCGCGTCCGTTGGCGCCGAGGGCTGGGCCGCCACCTTGCCGTGAGCCTCGCTGCCTCGTACTGTTAGACCTCTGAAATTAACTCTACACTGCAAGCATTGGTATCTCGTCCATATGCCAAATAATCTCTGATGTGTCTGCTACGATGTTGACTACAAAAGGGGAAGTTGATGATACCTCTGATTTTGGCATACGGACCTGAACCAGCTGGCTGCTTCTCAGGTAATTAAACAACAAGCTATTCTCCAGTTCAGTTCAAGAAAGCCTAAGGTATGTAAGCGGAACTATCTCTACAACTAACTTTACATGTTTTCTTGCTTGACGAAGATGCCACATCTTGAGGTAAGGTTCGTATGAATATCCTGTAGAACACTTGAAATGAAAATAGGTTGAGCGTCAATCGTTGCAGGTTCAAGATTTCACACTGTTGACAACTTTGTATGCTTCAATGACTTTTTTTTGCAATTGATTCCGCTTATGCAAGGTAAAGATGCCCTGGTGGTAAATTTCACCTGTGTTCACTGGACCAAGAAAATGAATTCTTTTGGCAACAAAATTTTCAGGTAATTTGTGCAGTGCTACATATGTATGTTTAGCACAGAGCTACTCGAAGCAAGTGTGCTTATGTCTATAAATAAACAGATGGTTTTTCTGCCAACTGAATAGGCTTATTTCCTATCAACTTTAGTTCCATTGTTCTACTTGCAGCTTGAAACTTACGTTGGTAATGGTGGAGCAAGAAAAATCTACAACAAACATCATTACTAATGAAAAGATTGTGAATAGTATAGCAGATAATAAATAAGAGTTATCACCGTGACAGTGATTGGCTCCATCTTGATTAGTCTCTTAAATGATATTTGCATATTGATCCTGGTAGTTTGGAGAGGAGTGACAAACATATCACTCCCTTTTGTATTTAAAAATCGCATTAAGGTAGTTAGTTGAGGCAAACTGGTTAACCTCAGTAGCTATATGGGGGGATTTTACAATTTGCCATTTTGTGTGTCACTGACATGTGGTAGTCATGTGGCAAATAATAGACACTTCAAAGAAAAGTTTGGAAAATCATAAAATATCCCAGCTATATGTGATTCTTGTAGCAGCAAACTATATTGCCATTGTATTTTCTTCAGCGACATACAAGAAAGTTAAATCATATTATGTAACCCTGAGAGTAGCATTGTGCATTGAGGATTTTCACCATATTATGTAAACTGTGGACTTAAATACAAATCTGTCATATAGTTGTTATCTAGCTATCATCACACAAACAGATTACGGGCCATATTGTTTTGTTCAAGCATTCCCCTTCAAGTTAAAAATGCTATACTACACACTACTCTAGATGCACATGAAGTTCTCAGATCTGTATGAACTATTCATATTGTCTATTACGAAGATGTCAACAGAATTCAGGTTTGTTTGTTTTACTATTGCATAATAAGCTATATTTTCTCGTTGTAGAAATGCTGGTTTTATTGAACAATTTGAACTTCTCACAGCACTGAAGTAAATCTCTACTATATACTCCCTCCGTTCCTGAATATAAGCCATATAGTTTTTGCGAATTTTTTTAGAATATAGGCTTTAGTGCGACACACCACTTGTATGGAATTTTTTTTAAGGGATTTGATTAGATTTTTTTTTATCTTATGCAAAGTCCTCTATTTCTCATGTCAAATGTTGAGCTCTTTTACGGTGATTGGTACGGAACTTTAGTTCCGCCTAATCAAATCGTGGTTCCGTCTAATCTAATTTTTTATGACCGTTGATTAAATCAGTAATAATTTTCTTTTAACTTCTATAATGCTACGATAATTGTGAATGGACGTTTTAGACTCCAACTCATTAAATCGTATCAAACCAAAAGCTGATAGAAACTAAATCCCACGAGCCAAATCAAACAGAGTTCATCCCACGAGCGACTGCCGCCGCCGCCCCGCCGCCGCCCCGCAGCAGCCGCCGCCGCCGTCGCCTCCGCCGCCCCGCAGCCTCCGCCGCCACCCCTCGCCCCGACGCGTGGACTGACGTCCCCGGCCTCTCCGTCGCATCCGCGAGGCGCCACCGCGTGCCGCCGCCCCTCCCCGCGTCGCGGGACTCACATCCCCGGCCTCTCCGTCGACACCCCCTCTCCTCCGCCGCGAGCCGCCACCCCTGCTCCCGTCGCGGGGCCCCGTCTTGTCCGCCGCAGCCGAGAGCCGCCGCCGCTGCCCCTTCCTCCATCGCGGGGATCGCCTAGCGGGAATCGGCCGGAGCGTCGCTGGAATCGCCGGGAGCATCCAACTATCAATCGCTTGACGTCGGTAAGCTCCGATTCATAAAAAATAATACTACATTAGTACCAGCACATTGCTTGTTCTTCACTGTGGAACCACAGTATTAAGTACAACACTAAGATTTGCAGACAAAGTATCATCATATTTATTTTTCTTTTCGTTGCATGGAGATTCAGTTAGAAAGTAACAATATGAAATTGCGCACAGATGATGAGCAATATCGATCTCATGGTTTAAGAATCTGATACAGCCTTAGGACTTCAGTATTGAATGCTTCTTTTCAAACAGTTGGTCTATTTTATACAAGTATAATGGGTTAGCCAACCTCACTTGGAGATTAATATGCACAGCTAAGAACAACAACACTGCTGAAGTAGTGAAACCATCACCAAGCTTCTGCTCTTTGAGCTGATCTGTGATGATTGTCAAAGGGAAATGAGAACAGAAAAACAGTACAGAGTCAACTAGAGATTGTACAACTTCTTTATTGCTATGGCAAACCGTAAAAAAATCAGATCTAAGGTACTAGCAAACCGAAACACTAACTTTTGTTTCCACAATCTGTACAACAATTATTCTGTACACCAGTCAATGCTATAACAGCTCCAGCTGGTCACCATCGTCGTCCTCCCCTGCAAGCTTCTCAATCAACAGCTCCATGGTCTTGATATACTTAGGCATTTAATGTTCCCCTACCATGGATTTCCCCAGCCGAATCTTGCTGTAGAGATGTCGAGGTGTCTCATATAGGGTGACAACTTCCTCCTGGCCACCTTGCTGACTTGTGGTTGGCTCTGCAGCTGGTAATGCAACCATGTGCAGTATTCGTCCTGGATGATATAGCTGGAGGGGATCTTCGGAAGGTCCTGACGGTGGCGTTTCATGCTGCTTGCTGGTCAAGGATTCTTGAAATTCCATGGCCTGTCCTTTGTCAGTTCCTATCGGAGGTGATTTATTGTCCTCTCTGTTAGTGTCCTCATCGTCTGACGCTCCAAGAGAAACTGAGGCTAGCTTCTGAGCTGCTGCTTCAGTGTCGGCTTTTTCAGTTCTGTCATCAACATCAGTTTCATTTGTCATGTCCTGAGTACCACATGACCAGCAAACTTGCGACGGGCGTTTCTTCACATCACAATGAATATCTTCTGAAGGCTTAATCTCAGCCTGGCAAATCATATGGCATTATGTAACAACAACATCCATCTGTCTCAAGAAATAGTGCTTTCAAAATGTGGTTGCTTCTTCTTGCTGGAGTCTGAGACCGTTGTTGCTTCTTCTTGCTACGCAACGGTTGTCTATTTTGTTGTATATTGCTTAGCTCGTGATGTCTAATGATACTCTGTGAGTTCATGTCAAGGCTCAAATAAAACATTTTAGTACCCGTGAAGTTTACTTTTTCACATCTCTGACTTATCTTTACACATAGCAAGGTTTCTCTCTATCCAATACTGCTTGTTAGCTTAATCACGAAGGATGCGGACAACATTCAGTGAAGTGAACAAACTATAGAAAAATAATTTGTTTATTTTATAATCACATTGCAAAGGGCATGCTATTACATGTTCACCACTAGATACAATATTGCTGGTAGGGCTAGTTATATATTTATGGCAAGTGTATGGCCTCGGATGCTTTGTTTGACTGGTACCATTATAGCTATGAACTTAACCATTCTATATCGTAGTATATAATCAGGTAAGAACTAGTTGTACATACAATCTTTTTTAAATCGTTAATGATTCACGTATAATATTATCCTCAGTCTTTTCTGCTTTATACTTGTACCGTGATTAAAAATATGAATTGTTAGTTTGTATGTGATATGCAGGAAGATATGGCTGATATGAGCGGGGATTGTAAAGAGTACCATGAGATCGTTATCAAGACGTTTGTTAGCGAGGAAGACGGATTCAATTTCTACAACAGTTATGCTCTTCAGAAAGGATTTAGCGTGCGGAGAAGCTACGTTAAGTGGGATGAAGCCAACAAGGAGATAATTTTGAGGAAATTTGTGTGTAGTCGCGAAGGTTGTCGTGAAGAGAAGCACATGAAGAGGAAGAGAGCAGATATTAAGAGGAGGCCATGGAATATCACTCGTGTTGGGTGTAAAGCCAAACTGGTCATTGCAAGAGCCGAGGAAACAGGGCAGTGGTTTGTGAAGGATTTTATCGATGCACACACCCATAAAATGTACACCCTCCGTTTCAAAAGGGAAAGCTGCATGTCTTTTCCTTTCCTGCTAGAATATACACCCACCGATCTGTTCCTAAATATAACACGTTTTGAGAGTTCATTCTGTTGTGTGATAGCATTGTGGAGCAACAAATAGTATTGTCCAAATTCAATGATGAAACAAATCAATGGAATTGAGATTCCGCATTGCATTTCATTGTTTGAGAAACTGGGAAATCTGCATTGGACAAATTATAAATGATAACATAAAAAGGCTTTAAATCGTTCAATCCTTTTGATAACTAAAAAATGAAGTAAATGTCACCAAGAACACAGTTCATCCCTCTGTTTGGACGGTTCGTGGCGAAAACATAGAAAGGTATATACTCCCTCCGTTCCATGGAACATGAGCATCTAGTCATTGTATTTTTTTTACAGAAAACTCCCTAGAAACTCAATTCTTCTCCGTTTTATCCCTTCAGATCTGGAATCCAAATTATGTTCTTCTCCTCCAAGCCATCCTCGCCGTTCCTCGCATCTGGCCGCATCTCCGCCGCCGGCCTGTCCCTAGCGGAGAGCACAGGTACTCTGCCGTTGTGTAGTGACTGGAGCCACAACAAGAAGAACAGCAGTGGCCTTTGATGGTTTTGAGGAAGATGGTGTCTCCTCCTTTGTGCATGATGCTTGGGTGTCCTATGCAAAGAACAATCATTTTAATACTAATCTAAAGAAGAGCATACATGGCCATGAAATTAAAGGTTTGGCATCAGCACAATCATTTAAATACTAATCTAAAGAAGAACAATCATTTTGAAACAGAGTCTACTTACAAATTCCAACTTTACTTCACACATCCTTCCCTACAGTTCACTATAGAGTCTGGAGGATCACATATGACATGTGCCTAGCAGTTTATCCCAGTCTCAACATCTAAACTACTAGGTTGAGATGTTCTGCAAAACATTCAGAAGTTGACGGTTAACTGAAAAATACTAGGTTGAATGTTATGCTATACCGGCGTAAAACCAGAACACCGCCTCAGCCTAAGTAAGTACTGGCATTCTGTGTAATGAGCTCGGATTACTGCCAGCTTTTTGAAAAAAAATTACTAAAAAGAATACTCCATCAAACAAAATAGAACATTCAGAGAAAAACAGACACATATTACAGAACTCTATTTTTTCGGGTAAAATTCCTACCAAATGGAGATAAAAATATGATACGAACAGCAACCTGGGCATCATTACAAGATCAAGAAGTGCTAAGAAAGGAAGCTCACATGCTGCAAACAAGAAGACTGCACCCGGTTTTACAGACAACTCTTGATAGGGCTATCTAATCTTTGAACTCCCTATAAAATAATATGCTACTAATAAGGACAACTCTTGTTTTCTTAACAGTAAACAAAATAGATTCTCGGCATTCAGTGTGATGGATCTCTCGCGCACAAAAGATGCTTGTTCACAATGCCAACACAATCCAAGTTTTAAAACAAACATGACGGCATTATGCCCTGTTTATCTTGCACTTCGTTAAACAAAATTCATGAACAAATCTCAACTTCAGAAAAGATTAGTTATAGTAACATCACGATCGTGCCACACCAATCATATATACCTTTGGCCTGGACTCAAGAAAAGGGGAAAGAACTAGAGGAGGACGACAACCTTACCGGAGATGTGAAGTTGCGCGGCCGCCGCCCGCTCCTTACTCGCTTTGATCCGGCGGCCGCCAGCAACCCAAGCCGACATCGCTCCTCCGTCACGAAGTTCAATTTGAACCGTGATCTTGTTGATCACGTCCGAACGTCGCGGCCGCTCCTCCTCATCGGCCACGTTCGAACGTCGCCGCCTCTTCTCCCCTCGCTGGCCACGTGCCCACGTCCGAACGCGGCCGCCACCGCTCCTCCTGTAGCCGGCCACGTCCCCTCCGTCGCCGCCCATCCGTGCCGATCCAGGTTGAAAAGGAACGTCGCCGCCTCTGCCGTTTCCCTCCGTCGCGGCCGCCCCCCTCCGCTCCGTCTCAGGGATCGCCGGGCGATCGCATGGTTGAGAGAGAGATGAGAGACCGACAGTTGATCATTGCTTTAAGATGTGTGCACATATACTCAATTATTGCTTTAAGATTTGTGTAGTTTCGGCCGCTCAAAAGGATACCCGTCTTTTTATAATGTTGGCAAAATATATTTGAGGTTCCGGTCCCACAAATTTTGGTTCCGGCCCCACATTTTTGGTTCCGTCAGTTTGGTTCCGTCTATTTTTCACCGTCAGATCGAGGTGGATAGACGGTTATTAAAAATGCCAATCACTGTAAAACTTGTACAAATGTATAGGGGTAATCCCGCCCAAACCTGGTGTAGTTTTCTCTTAATATGTGTTCTTTAATTTCCATGTCAAAAACTATATGGTTTATATTTAGGAACGGAGGGAGTATATTGATGTGCTTATGGAAGATTCAGAAAAAACCCCAGGTAGCATGGCAGCTATAAGTTAGTACAAGGAAAACACCACATGCTCTGGATCAACCACAGTAGCTATAATGATCCTTTCATGTCTCTTGAGTGGACGAACTAAGATTTCATTACTGATTCTACACGAACACTGTGCACCATTATCCATTACCTCATGACCCAGCTCAAGGAAGCAGATCCGAGTAGAAAGTTGCAGACGCTGGGCTCCTATTATGTACCTCGCAAGCAGAGCGCCTCCACCATGCTACGATGCTCCCCTGAAGAACCACCGCATGTACCTGCAAGTACGATCAATCAAACCCAATAACCAGTGACTGCGTACACACAGATTTGAGAAAATATTTGAACGACTTCAGAGTTCCCTTTCTGTACATACTCTGATGAAAATACTTAATGACTTCATATTTGTGAGGAAGCAGAACCCCTTTGTGTACCTTGCAGTAGCCGCCACAGTAATCATTAAGATGAGATGTCACCTTTCTTTAAAAAATAGACATAAGATTTTCCTAGGTGGCCTCGCAAATCCCACACGCATGTATTTATTACCACTTTCCTAAAAAGTTGCATATGTATGACCCATCGATTTGGTTAGCAACCAATCCATCCGCATCATTCTCCAATACCCAAATATTGCTCTACCTTCGAGCCAATAAACTGGGCACGCAAACCACGACCTATGCAAATAGCTACAACGGCGAAAATTAGTGGAGCACGTCGACGTATCGATTTGGTTTCGGGTAAGTTTGATGAGTCACTGATGTTTACTGTCTATAATTAGCTACAGGCAATGCGCAATCAGGCTAGCTTCCTCGTTTGTGCAACGCGGGGAGGGGAAGCGGGATGGTGACACCATGGCATGGCGGGAAGAGGTGGCGGCGGCCTGCAGGGGCTTCATGTCGATCTCCATTGTGGCTGGGGGAAATTGGAGGGGGCACGGTTGCTTTCGACTATGGCACGCCGCTGCGGCTGGCTACGCAGCATATGGGATGTGGCTCGTCGGTGGAGAAAGGCAGGAGAAGACAAGCGAGGAAGAGAGGTGAGATGCGTGGTGACTGGTGAGAGATTGGGAGCTACCTACTACTGTTCTGTGAGTGGTGTTGTTGTGTGAGTGGTACTACCGTGCTACTGGGATTCTTTCCACGGTCGGACATAGTGTTGTTTCATCTTCAGTTTGTCAAATTGTGAAGACTATGGTTATTACCATTCTTCAGATTTTCCCCAATTAAGTTTGTTGAACAGTAGGTTTTCTCAGTTTGTCAGACTAACAGTGCCATAGACTGTTGTGCATCTGAATTCTGCTATAGAAACTCCCCTTGGTGCGACCATAAATTCCTTACTTTTAGGCTTTATAGAAAGGAAATTCTTTTGTAGCCTCGGCGAGGAATATTTTGCGGTGTACTATTTTTACTTTATGTCTGAGATTTATTTGTAAATAATGTTAGAATAAAATGTACCCAACAATGATTTTTATTATAATAATGTGATATAATTTAAAATGGCCGAGAAACAATCCCCCACATGATTGAATAATTTCCTTAATGCGTAATGTTTTTCCTTGCAGATGGATTCTCCTTGACAACTGATTATGCATGTGATGTACTAGAGGAGGGCAAGATGCTTTACCTTGCTGGGTCAGACATAATTTGTTACTCTAAAGATGAATATGCAGAAGGATATATCGATGGAAACCCCGCAGACTATGACCTAAATGATGAAGTTGCGGGCATCTACACTGAGGTACAACATGCTTTGCCGCTCCATCTTCGAACCACCAAGGCCACTGAGCACATCTTGCTGCGTTATTATTTATTATCCTCTGTTTGCACCTTTTTTCTTGGTTTCCATGGTCATCCTCTTTTGGAGCGGTCAAGTAATCGCTACCTAACAAAAATTAGCATTTGCACCACCGACTTGTCTACGGAGTTTTTTTACCCCAATCATTATTGAAGATTTGCTAAGCTGCTTTTGTATGTTTGATACGGAAGGTTACTATTCAGGGTTATCTCCGGATATTTATGAATATTAAAGTGTTATTTGGACTAATCAGAAAAGAAGCATTCATTCTGTGTTTGCAGCACCCGCTTTTTGTGAGACAATAATACATCCAAAAGAATATGTTGTTGAGTTGATCAGTTATGACTGTCCAGAACATAGGTGTGGGACTTACCGCGGAGAGTAATAAAAAATCTATAACTTGAAACCAGGCAGACGCGATGTCTTGTTTGCGCTTAGTATTATCATGATGTAATATATTATGATATCTCTGACTTTTTTCAAATTTTTATAATGAGTTATGAATTATATATGTGAATTGAAATATAAAATTTAAGTACCCGTGGCAAAGCATGGGCATTTGTACTAGTAATAGAAAAATATATAAATGGAGGTTTTTACAAAATAAACAGCCCCACGTGCAAGCACTAGGAGGATTTGGGGATCAGTTTTGTGCCCACGTCACAACTTATAATGGACTGATTTACGTATAAGGGTATTAGCTTAGTGCATAGCTTAATATAAATTCTAAAATTGTCTTGGCCCATGTGGGTATTAGCTTAATATAAATTCTAAAATTCTTTTGGTACATGTGGGTATGACAAGGGGTGAGAATAAAGTTTAGTTCCACATTGCTAGTTTAAAGATAGTTGGAGTGACATATAAGGGGGGTATTGTAGTCCTAGTAAGTGAGTGAGAAGATAGAGCACTCGCGAACTCCTCCTACTCCTCCGCCGCCTGCTCGCACCTCATGGCACGGCGCTCGCCAAGCTTATCTTTTCGTTGTTCAAGATTTTTATTACTAACGGACGCGTTAATGTAACCATTTCCGTTCCGGTAATTCTGGATCGTGGTTGTGACCGACTTGGGCTTCGTCCCACTACATTCCTGAACCACACTATATAAGCGCGGACGTAAACCCTAGCCGCATGTATGCCACATAGCCTCTTTCCAGTACATTGTGCCGCCGCCTTCGTTTTCCTCATCCCATCCTTCGGCGTGCACCAGCCGACGGGACAGTAGGCCTTCAGAATCCTGCCTCTCATAGACCTGTACGGGTGAGGGGGAATAAGGTTTTGGGGAGCGCTTACACGCGACTACTGGCAACACGACATCGTCCGACGACGAGTTCCCGAATGACGACTTCTTCGGCAATCTCAACATGGGCGACAACACCGACACTGTTGCGGCCGCTGCTGCCAACGCCAACGATGTTGCTGCTCAACCTGCACCGTATGTGTTTCTATCTTCTTTCTTTCAGATCTTCCTAGAGTTTTTAGTTCTAGTTTCTGCAGTAGATGCAATCGGTTTGTCTTGTTTAGATGTGCTTTGTTCATCTACTTTGTTGATCTGCATAATTAGTTTATCTATTGTTTTTATAGTCATGATTTGTCAAGTACTAGTTCAGATTAATTCATATGGTAATTTTCTTATATTTTCAACATTTACCATGGTGTCCATTTTTGTTTATGAATTTGCACGTGCTGGACAAATTTATGTATGCCCGATGTTATTAACTCATGCACGAATTGTATCAAGGGAACAGCTGAAAAGCAAGCTGCAAATTCATGTCTGAACTCTTGCAAGTAAGCCAATTGATAAACACACACGGCCACACTGGCCAACTCCAACACACCTGACGCAGGAGCGAAAGATTAACAGGAACGAAAACACACCACCCTCGCGTCAGTGGCGGACCTTCACCAGCAATGTAGGAGGGGCAAAATGCATTAGATGGCAGCTGAGGGGGACAAATCGAAATATTTGGTGTTTTGTAGTATGATTAAAAATGGTAGTACTCCCTCCCTCCGTTCAGGAATATAAGACGTTTTAGGTCCGCACGTTCACTTTCTCCACCGCTTTCCGAAATTACGAGTTTCCGAAACTACCCCTACCGAAACCCAGTCCCGCATCCGACCGAAAGCGACAGCCTCACTCGCTCCCTCTCCCTTTCGGTGCAAATATTGTTTTCCTGACATACTTGCAAAATTATTGATCCGGCTAGATCTCGCCGCTGCCCCTCGCCAACGCGTTCTTCCTCTCTCTTGCTCTCGCCGGCTTCTCCGTGCTCCCCGCAGTCACCTTCTCTTTTGGCACTCTCACTAGCCGGCGCCGCCGCTTAACCTCGTCCGCCCCCGTCGCATGAGGCAGCGAGGGCGAGGTCAAAACTCGGATCTTTTTGCGCCTGTCACAGATCTGTCGGCGGTCTCTGGCTGCGGCGCAACGGTGGGGAGGACAAGGCCTGACAGAGGAAGACCTGGAGGACCTCAAGGGCTGCCTCACAGCCCTCAACTTGTGTTTCTGCTGCGGCTACTACGAGATCCCGGGGCTATGTGGCACACTCCAGGACCAAGGGTTGGAGCTCTGCTAATCCATGACGCGGAGGTTCCTCCACGAGCAGAGGGCGCCGGCTTAGCTGGGTGCCAATATCTCCGGCCATGGTAATACTTCTTCTCCTGTACTCGTGTTTTGTTTTTTCTTCTCTTGTGTTGGGATGATTTTGGTTTAAATTGGTTCAGAAGATTGGGTATTTGCTTCAGTTGAGATTGTGGATGAGAGGGTTAATGTTAAGATTTGTCTCGATATAAACAGTAGGGTCAGGAGGCTTGATACGGGGCATGTGACCATCAAATCCTTTTCGTGTGCGTGCAAGTAGTGGTAACTGAATCAATCGGGATCAGGTTAGCTTGCAGTACGTGTGCAGCTCATTAGCTTGCAAAATTATTGATCCGGCTAGCTTGCAAAATTATCGATCAGGCTACCTTGCACTAGGTGTGCAGTAGGTGGCCATCAAACTTGTTTGTTAGTTTGAGAATTGTTGCAAACTTGTTTGTATTTATAAATCTAAGTCATGCAAGGTTTGAACTCTCTGAACTTTTAACATGAATTAGGACTGCATTGTGCACATTGTTCTTTAACAGAGCACCGTTTGTATTTGTAGGGAATTCAGACATCCAACCCAAAAATCAGTGCCAAATAATGGAAAACACACTGAAGAATGTACAAGCAACCTCTGAACTTAACTCTCCAAAATTTTAACTTATGGGACGGGAATTAGGAGTAATTCACAGCATTAATGTTTAAGGGACCTCTGGACAAACTGAAGAGCATTCTTGTTATCTTTGTTTGATAAGATATGCATTCTTGGTTACTCAAAAAAAGAAATATGCATCATCAATCTGTAGCAGTCAGGAGCAAACAGAAATTTAACTCATGTTCCTTTGATATATATTGCTGCTTGCTGTCAGTGAACACATATTTGCTGCTTGTACTATCATTGTGGCTTAGGAGCACCGGGGCCGCCGTCAACATCAACTTCTCCAACTAGCAAACTTTAGTATTGTAATTCTTGTGTCATGACAATGACAAAGACAATTGTTCTGATTGCAGGGAACAATATCTGAAGGTCATCGGTGGAACCCTTGCAGCGCACCCTTATTTGTTCCTTGGTGTTGGCGAGGTTAGTGAATATTTCTCCCGCTGTAATTTTTGCTGAATTGGTAAAACATGATGGTCGTTTGGATGTAAATGATCCTCGTCTGGGTCACTGCTTCCATATGCTTGTGATTGCTTCCTGTACTTGGAGTAGAATTTGGTGTAGCATGTGTATCTTCAGAATAACTTGGTGCAGCATAATTTGAGAATTTTGGATTAATGGAGTCTGAGAAAACTATGCAATATGGAAAATGCTGAGCTGTAGTTATTTTACTCTATGAAATATGTAGCTTGATATATTGTCAACATTGAGACAGTGTATCTGAGTATCTCTATACAAACACACAAACACACCAATGCAGTCTTCAGTGCACACAAACGCACAAACATTTGCATAAGCTTGGGAAATATTCACTTGTTCACTTGCTTCTTGGCCTAGGATTTGTTTGGCATTTGCATAAACTTGTTTCTCACTTGCTTCTTTTTTCACATGAGGGACACTACCCATTTCCTCCTCCATGGTTCTTGAATTCAATCATGCAAGCCTGTAAAACTTAGGAAAATCTTATTCAGCTTAGAAACTCCTTCATGATTGATGATTCTGATCGTCCTCTTCTTCCAGGTGGAGTGCGGTTGAAGTCAAAGATTGCTTGTGCCATTCTTGGTGATGATTTTCAGTTGCTGCTGGGGAGGTTAGGTTTGGCTATGCGCTGCTAGGAGCCGGCGAGAAGGCGATGTCGTTGGCAAGAAGGCGAGTTGTCTCAACTGCCGGCGTTCCCTCCTGTGCAGCCAGGAGGTTGGGGACGATCTGCCAGAGTGGCCTGGCTGGATAAGGCGCAGCTGGCAAGGCTAGGACCTGCTACTGCTGTTGGAGATCAGAGGTTGCCGCGGCGGTGATGGCTGGAGACCAAAGCGAGATACGCTGCTGGGAGCCGGTGAGAAGTCGATGTCGTCGGCAAGAAGGCGAGCTGGGGGCGTTCCCTCCTGCCCAGCCAGGGGGTTGGGGACGATCTGCCTGAGTGGTCTGGCTGGATACGGCGCTGCTGGCGAGGCTAGGACCTGCTACTTCTGTTGGAGATCAGAGGTTGCCGCCGCGGTGATGGCCGGAGACCAAAGCGAGATACGCTGCTGGGAGCCGGCGAGAAGGCGAGCTGCCGCAGCTGGCCGGCGCTGCCTCCGCGCACCCGGGAGATTGGGGGCGAGCTGCCGGAGTGGCCTGCCTGGATATGGCGCGGCTGGCGATTAGGTGGAGTTGTCCGGCTGGATACCTGCTGCGCGAGCAAATCCGGCGATGTGCGCGGATCAAATCCAGAGACGCACGCGTGGATCGATTCCGGATTGACGCGGTGGATCTGGAGCTCAACTACGCGCGGTGGATCTGGAGCTTTTTTAGCTATGCGGATGGACGCGGTATGGCTTGGTGGAGGACGCTCCCGGAGATTCGGTTTCCGACAAGTTAGCGGGGGTATTTTTGTACATTTCACCGTTTTGGGGGGTTGTCGGAAAACTTCCCAACGTCTTATATTAAAAAACGGAGGGAGTATTATATAAGAGTAGAACTTTGTCAATTTCTTAGGTAGGTGGTGAACGAGATATACTATCATTCTTTATTCTCTGTCATCAAAAGTTTACTGTTCACAACCTCCTAATGGTTTTACTACTATGCAAGTCAAGATCTAAGGGTCATTTTCTTTTCCTTATGCTAACACAACTATTGCACAAATAATTTGTTCAGCAGCTTGCTGGAAGGAACAGATGGTTCAGTAAGCAAACAGCGGACGAATCTGGTGCTGCTGTTGAGTAAGGTGCTTATTCGGTATCATTTATTGTACTCACTTTGTCTCGAAAAATGATGTCTCGGAGTATTTGGAAATTGTGATGTTAAGTGGAGCCCTAGATTAGCAGGCTAGCTGACATTTGCGTTCCTGGAAGCAATACTTTTCCATAAACAAATTGTTTCACATTTCTATCACCATTGAGGTTGCAACTAGACTCAAAAGTCAAAACTGCTCTCAGGGATTTGTTCTAGCAGCCGAGTTTGCTCTGCATTTATTTTTTTAGTTTCGTTCAGATGTGTCTTTTTAAGCTATCATTTCTGCTTGGATCACCCTCTTTTGCTCTGCAAGATATTCTATTTTTGACGAGTTTCCATTGATATGGGTTTGACTGTCCAGGAGATCCGAATACACAAGCAGATGCCTTGATGAAATAGCAAAGCTTAACTTGTTTTCCCTTGAAACTTTTGGACACTAACCAACTAGATATGTCACCGGTGGGTGTTTTAATCACAACAATGAGGAATATACTTTTTTCCACATGACTTGTGTTTATGATTGTGTGTTTATGATTGGTCTACATGTTGCAGCCTTTGTGATACCTAGAACCACAGTGTTCGATGCTGGTCAATGTTGCCGGGTTCATGGCATGGCATATCGCTTCTCAGCTTCAGCACGTAGGGTGGCTATGGCGCCGTCGAAGCAACAGATCGCCGCTGAGGCATGGCAGATCAGGAGTACCGTGGAGATCTTCACTATTGTCTATTGCGTACGTATAGAGCGGGACCCTTTATCTGTCGAATTATCATCTATTTCTATTTTCTCATATCTAACTATTCAGATATTGTGATTTCAGGCTAACATTGCTTTCTGAATTGTTTTTGTACTGATTGTCCATCATATACCTTAGTGCCGGTTCGTATACAACTACTTGTTATATAGGTCTATCATAGTCATTTTCTCCGCGACGAGGTCATTTACTTTCTTCTTACTTAACCGTATTTTACCATGCATAGTCCTTTTGTTTAGTTCTACTGTAGTGCTATCACATGTCTGTGAGATAGGCAGATAGCTGAGAACTATGGTGATGCTTCATATTAGCTAGGGCATAGGCTATGCCATGCAAGGAAATATTTATTGGGCAAGGCCCTTCCCATTTTACAAAGAGCAATTTGCTTTTCATGTGCTGGTAGGTATCCATGCTGATCAGATTACCTGGTGAGTTTGTACGTGTCTAGCGGTGTTCGATGGTATGGTGATTATTTGTGTTGTTGATTACGTCTCTTAGATATTTGGTAGGAATACTTTAAGTGTTCTCAAGGAAAGTATGACGCTGTTTGGTTTGCTCCCACGCCTGCCACGCCAAATCAGGGGCACGCCAAAATATTGGCGAAGGATTCGCCTGCCCAGTTTCGCCAACGTGTGGACGCGGAAACTAGAGTAGTGACCAAATTTTGGCGTGGCTCAAATTGTTAGGCTTCAATACAAACGCTAGCCCATATACCAGTCAACGCCAAATTTTTGGTATGCCAACCACTGGCCACAATCCAAACAGCCCCTATGCTCTGCATCTCACTTATTTGTGCCAGCCTTGTAATAAATGTGGGACTAAGAGGATATATAATGTTTGCTTTGTCCTTGTTTTGTAAACTAACATTTTAGAAGTACCGTTGCTTAGAGATTAGAATAGCAACGTAAGCTCAAGTCGTGATGTGAGCCCTGATGAGCATAATGTAGTATGTTTGAAGAAGTTCTGAAGTGGCTTAACCATTCATTGACACTTAGTGTTAGGATGCCCATCTATATTCTTCATCTAATATTAATTTGAGCAATGCCTCCGTTAAAATGTTATTTTGTGTATAGGCTAGCAAGCACATGATCTTGAGAGGTGGGAGAATCATTTGGTTGAGTGAAGAAAAAGAGAACAATGTAATCCCTTGCCCTTTGGTCTGAATGGAAGATAGTATCGCTGGGCTCATGGCTAGGAACAAACCCCTTGGTCTGAATGTGAACTTTAGGTTGCTAATAGAGTTGTCTGCTTATACATTTATGTTTTTTTTGTCACTGTAATGGGGTATTCCTAAATCTATTTCATACTTCTGCCTACAAGCGATATCACCAAGCTAAGCATTGCTGTGAAACTGTGAATTCTATTGCTCTCAGTTGAGTTCCACTTGCAGCCTGAATCATGTTCTGATGAATGATGCAGCGAAGTAGGATCTCCAGTAGTTGTTATGGAGAATCGAGTTGTGAAGCAGATGATGACAACAATGGCCTGAGAGCTATCTTTGAGTGTTCATTTTGGCACTTGATCAATTTTCAGTATCTTGGAAGTGCAGAGTAGTGTGTCAATGTGATAAGTCTGATTTAGGGCATTTATACCTACATCGCCATATGTTCTGGTTGTTGCGTAGAAAGGGTTATAATTGCATGTGTGAACTTATTTTTGTTTGCTTTTCCATGAGCATGTTTGTACTTCAAACTATCTTTTAAGATTATTGTTCTCAATCAAATGAAAGTCTGTTCCTTCTGTAAGGCTTTGCGCACCATCATAACAATGTATTTGATAAAGTGGTGTTTAGTCATATAGATAATATGTATTTCACGTCTGAACTAAGTTTGTTTTTTAATATCACCATGGCTGATGTATCAATAAATATATGTTCTAATTTGGAGGCCGCTTATTAGATAAGGATTGATCAATTGCTCCTGACATAAGGAGACTAATTTTGGCATTTACATTCATACTCCCTCTGTTCGGATTACTTTCGGCATTTACATTCATACTCCCTCCGTTCGGATTGAATTGATGCAGAAGTGGATGTCGTTATCAGCTAGCATCCTTCAAAAAACAGTTCAGATCGTGTCCATTAAAAAGTCCAGAAGTAGTACTTTGTAGGCCGTCCATTGGAAAAGAAATGTCAAAATAAATCTTAGTTACGTGAAGACACTTCCTGACATACTGGAGAGGTTCTCCAAGGCAGGATCTCCTGGCAATTTGCCTTTCAGCAAGTAATTCGTGGCAACTTTATGTCCTATATGTTGTATGTACTGCAAGCATTGCAGAGTTTTTTCAAAGTAGTTCCATGTACACTACTTATATAATGCTTTTTTATTACATAATGTTTTTAGTGCATAAAAAAGGGGAAACTGGAGAGGTTTGGTATTTGGCCAGAACCTGCATAGAATGCATAGAATGCCACAAGTGAATACATTTTAATCTGATTCACTCCATTCTGGCCAAATACCAAACCTCAAAGTACAACATATTCCATATATTTTAAAATGGATGAATTAGAAAAATTGATATATTACCTGTTACTAGAAATTTAATTCAGAATAACCGGTTCGTTACAAACATAATAAACACGATTTTGTGTGCGTGCCGTTTTGATACAAATTAGGGAGGACACCGTTGTACATACTTAAGAGACCTTAAAGTGGGAAGAACACATATCTACAAACATAGAACATTGAAGATCAAACTAGAAATAAAATTCCCTTTTGATATGGTAGTGAAGGAAGTAGATGCCTGAATATATGATATTTTAAAATATTATTTTTATAATAGAGATACCTTTGAGAGAAGAGTAAAATAAGGTAAATAATTTTATCACATAAGAAAACCGTTAATATATGCAAAACGATGTCGACAATTGGATTTATAAGTTAAATATAGTTTCGCGTAGATGACAATGGCCTACTTAACCAATTCAAATAGAGCAAGTACTAACAGACTAGAGCCCAATAAAACTTAAATATTTTTTAAAAAACCTTAGAGGTTTAAACTCTTGGGGTTTGAAGATGGAGAGATATTTGAGAATCTATGATAGATCATAACTTTTAGAATCTGGTCAAGATGGAGAGATATTTGAGACGTGTCATATAAAAGAATTAAGTTCCCAAAAGTTCATTGAGATTGTACTTTGACATATCAATAATTAAGACACAAATTAAATGTGTATGCATGTTTTCTTACGATACTCTAAGATAGAATTATTAGCTTTCAACCTCATGACATGTATGTCTATGAAATTATAAATTTATATTTCAAATAATTTCAAGAGAAGTAAAGTGGTGCCCTCGCATTTGCGAGGGCCACTATGCTAGTTATTATCGATAAAAAGGAGGAGGAAGGGTTGAGCTCGTCGCTGCAGGGACCAACGGAGGCAGCGCATAGGAGTGCAGTTCCGGCCGGAACGTGGGCGCTAGCAGGCAACGGACAGTTGATGGCACTCCATAAATCTTGGGCTAGCTAGGGAGCGCCCGATTGAACTTAATGTAGCTGGCATTTTCAGATGGAGCTTTGCATATCGGACAGACAGCCACTTCAGCAGTGAGGATTTTCTTCTTCACAAGTTCACTCCGTGACTGAATTCT
Source organism: Lolium rigidum (assembly GCF_022539505.1). Taxonomy (NCBI): domain Eukaryota; kingdom Viridiplantae; phylum Streptophyta; class Magnoliopsida; order Poales; family Poaceae; genus Lolium; species Lolium rigidum. The sequence goes on from NW_025899867.1 coordinate 266,342, forward strand.
TGCACGGGCCGGCGAGAAGCCAGGCGACGATTATAACTTTGGAAGGGGCATAATTTAACCACACGAAATAGTGGTACGGCACCTCAACTACACCCCAGGAGCTAGCAGAGCTTGTAGAGAGTCGAGAGCGCTTGGCGCAGCGCACGAGTGTCCGCAACCGAGACGTGGGCGATGAGTGACACGAGCTGCGGGAACTGACCCTCGCCGGCGGAGTTGAGGAGCGTCGCTCTGACACCGTGGTTCAGCACCTCACGAACCGTGACGTCCTGGCGGAGAGCATGCGACAAGAGCGTGCACAGAGGCCGGGAGCCACCCCCACCCAGGGCCAGGGCCAGGAGTTGAGCCAAAAGGCAACCCTGCGCCCGTCATCTGCAAGCAAGTTTGTGCACACAGCTTCCCACGCAAGCAAGCACTTGGCTCCAGTAACCCGATAGCTTGCGTTCCAGAGGAAGGCGTATAAAAGTAACGAGGGAGAGAGATTAGTTTGCCGTGCCAAATAGCATCGGGATCATCATGTATATATAGTCCGAAGTTTACATGATATATACGTCAAGGTAGTTAGATCTAATCTGATACAACAACTCTAACTAATCGTAGCTATCTCAACTCCCTATACGTGTGATACAAGACACGGTGGGACTGCTCCTATCTCAACTGATTTGCTTGTTTAACAGCCCCCCTCGATCCAGACTGGTACGCACCAGATTGAGATCGAACTTTAAACGATCAAGTGCTTCCCGACCAAGCGCTTTTGTGAATATATCAGCGAGCTGATCCCGAGAGGGAATAAACTGAACTTTGAGTGTTCCTGCCGCCACCTTTTCTCTGACGAAATGAAAATCAATCTCTATGTGCTTTGTTGGAGCGTGAAACACCGGATTAGCACTGAGAAACGTGGCACCCAAATTGTCACACCAAAGCGTCGGCGGCGCATGCTGAAAAATGTGCAACTCCTTCAACACGGACTGCAACCAAACCGTTTCAGCAGTAGCGTTTGCGATTGCCTTGTACTCAGCCTCCGTGCTTGATCGACTGACTGTAGGCTGTTTACGAGAACTCCACGAGACGAGGTTGGGACCAAAGAACACCGCATAGCCCCCCGTGGACCGACGATCGTCGAGAGAACCAGCCCAGTCGGCATCCGAGTAAACACTGAGCGCGGTAGAGGGTGACCGATGAAGAGAAAGGCCAAGATCAAGAGTGCCCTGAACGTAACGCAAGATGCGTTTGACAGCCGCCCAGTGGACATCAGTTGGGCATTGAAGGAATTGACAAGTTTTGTTGACAGCAAAAGCAATATCCGGTCGTGTGAGACAGAGGTACTGAAGAGCGCCTAGTGTGCTGCGATATAAGAAGACATCATCGCCAGCAAGAGGGACGCCGGAGTCCTTACTGAGACGGTCAGCTGAAGACATTGGAGTAGTAACCGACTTGCAGGTATGCATGTTGATGCGACGCAGCAGGTCCGTGGCATATTTTCGCTGGGTAAGGGAAATTCCATCCGAGATAGACTGAACCTCCACGCCCAGGAAGTAATGGAGGGTCTCTAAATCCTTAACAGCAAACGCAACATGAAGCTGAACCAACAGATTGTCAACTGCACTCTGACGAGAACCAACAATAATGATGTCGTCCACATAGATAAGCATGTATATGGTGACGGTAGCGGAGGTGAAGATAAACAACGAAGTGTCAGCGCGAGAGGGAATAAAACCCAGTTCCTGCAGTTTCATGCTCAGCTTCGAGTACCAGGCGCAGGGTGCTTGTTTAAGCCCATACAGGGACTTTTGGAGCCGACATACATAGCCAGGTTGAGTTGGATCAACATAACCAGGTGGCTGAGTCATGTAGACTTCTTCTTGAATGTCACCGTGCAGAAACGCATTTTGAATGTCAATTTGACGCAAGTGCCAGCCTTCGGAGACATCAATGGCAAGGATTAGGCGGACAGTGGTTGGTTTTATGACCGGACTGAATGTTTCTGTATAGTCAACACCATATTGCTGTGTAAAACCTCGAGCCACCAATCGAGCCTTGTGCCGCTCAATAGTGCCATCTGCCTTGTATCAGAGCACCTGCTCCTAATCGACTAGGCCATGGCTCCCAACACCTCTGGAACTCTCTCCACCACCACCGCTGCCTCATCCAGCTCCACCCCTTCCCCTTCGCTGCCGTCTATCGCAAGCTCCATCACCGTCAAGCTTGACCAGGAGAACTATCTCCTATGGCGCGCCCAGTTCGTCCCTGCCCTGCATGCCCACGATCTGATGGGCTTCGTCGACGGGTCGATCAAGGAACCGGCGAAGCTGATCGCCGCTCCCGGCGGAGATGACAACACCGCCAAGGTACCGAACCCCCTTTATGCAACCTGGTTCCGTCTTGATCAGCAGGTTCTGAGCGCCATACTGGCATCACTCACACCTGGCCTTCTCGGGCACGTCCTCTTCATGGCGACCGCGGAAGAGGCGTGGAAGGCACTGCAGGAGATGTTCGCGTCTCGCTCCAGGGCGCGCATCGTCCAGCTGCGTGTGCAGCTCACCACGACACAGAAGGGCGACATGTCGATGGCCGAGTACTACCACCGCATGAAGAATCTGGCCGACACCATGTCGTCGATCGGCCAGCCACTCAGCTCCGCTGAGATCGTCTCCTACATGCTCGCCGGCCTCGGCGACGACTACGACAACCTCATCATGTCGCTCACCTCCCGCACCGAGGACGTCTCCATCGGTGAGCTCTATGCTCATCTCATGAGCTACGAAGCCCGTCACCCGACCCGCGACCAGATCTTCCAGCACTCCGCCAACAATGCTATGCGCGGGGGCGGTCGCGGTAGCTTCGGACGTGGCGGCGGCGGCCGTGGCGGTGGCGGCCGTGGCAGCCGTGGCGGTGGCGGCGGTCGTGGTGGCGGCAACTGTGGAAACAACACCAACAATGGAGGTGGCCGCCGTGATGGCGGAAACGGCGGCACCAACTACGGAGGAAACGGCGGAGGTCGAGGCGATAGTGGCGGACGCGGGAATGGCAATGGCGGCCGTCCCAAGTCTACCTGCCAGATTTGTGAAAAATATGGCCATGATGCTCTTCGCTGCTACTCCCGCTTCGACCACTCGTACCAGCCGGAGACGAAGATGGCTGGGCACGTAAGCTCTGGTGCAGACTCCTATGGGGTTGATTCGAACTGGTACCTCGACACCGGAGCAACCGATCACCTCACGAACGACGTCGACAAACTGAACATGCGTGAAGCCTACAAGGGTAACGATCATGTGCAGGTGGCCAACGGTAATTGTCTTTCCATTGCGCATGTTGGTACATCTGTTTTACCTAGCTCATCCCGTTCCTTGCATCTCAAAGATGTCTTGCACGTTCCAAACATTAGCAAAAATCTACTATCTGCTCACAAACTTGCTGATGATAATAATGTGTTTCTCGAAATTCACCCTCGTTTTTTCTCCATTAAGGATCGAGCCACGAGGGCAGTGCTGGTGGAAGGTAGATGTCATGGCGGGCTCTATCATGTTCCACCAATCTCCCGCAACCGACAAGTCCACCTCGCCAAGCCATCACAGGAGATTTGGCACAGGAGATTAGGGCACCCCGCGGCACCCATCGTTCAAGCCATCCTTTCTTCCAACAAGTTAGAGTCGTCAACGAATAAAATTGTGCACGTCTGTGATGCATGTCAACAGGCCAAAGTGCACCAACTTCCTTATAGTCTTTCTAGTCGTGTGTCTACCAAACCTCTCGAGCTTGTTCACTCCGATGTTTGGGGTCCTGCAATAAAATCAGTAGGAGGATATAGCTACTATGTTAGTTTCCTAGATGATTATAGTAAGTTCACTTGGGTTTACTTGTTGAAACACAAGTCCGATGTAGAACAAGTTTTTTATCAATTTCAAAGTCGTGTTGAGAAATCTCTTGGAACCAAAATTTTGGCTGTTCAAACAGATTGGGGTGGCGAGTACCAAAAATTGCATCGATATTTCTCTAACATTGGCATCACTCATCGTGTCTCTTGCCCCCATACCCACCAGCAGAATGGTGCCATAGAACGCAAACATCGCCACCTTGTTGAGACCGCTCTTGCTCTCCTTGCACAATCTCACGTTCCACTTCGTTTTTGGGATGAAGCTGTTCTTACCGCTTGTTTTTTGATTAATCGCATGCCTAGCCGAGTCATCAAAAATCAAACACCCATCACAAAGTTGCTCCATACTCCACCCGACTACACTTCCCTTCGCGTCTTCGGATGCGCATGTTGGCCAAACCTTCGATCATATAACCAACATAAACTCTCTTTTCGCTCGAAACTTTGTGTTTTTCTTGGTTACAGTCCATTGCACCGTGGCTACAAGTGCCTTGATCGAGCAACCAGTCGCATATACATCTCAAGGGATGTTGTATTTGATGAACACATGTTCCCTTTTTCTACCATGTCATCCTCAACTATCACGCCACCCACAGAATCCTCCATCCTTCTTCCTGAGCAGGACACAGATTTATCTCATGCACATGGACTGACTAACCGTGCTACTGATCCCTTTGCTTCAGTATTTCCTGCTTCAGGTACCACTGACGTCTCTGTCGAAGCCCCGGTGCACCTCCCTGGTCGTTACGTCGATCACACGACTGGGTCGTCGCTACATGAGTCATGCCCGTCCAGATCGTCTCACGGCGGATGCGCCCCTGCTGGACCGTCCTCCTCTGATCACGACATCAGCTCACCTGACCCTCCTACACCGCCAACAGCTGCTGACTCTCCTGGGCCGGCGTCACCGATCCCGGCCTCGCCTTCGACAGCATCACCATCCGCTCGTGATGACTCGCCTGGCGCTCCTCCTATTGTGCATCCAATGGAAACTCGCCTCCGTCAGAACAAGGTTCAGCCTCGTAAGTTATATGATGGGATTATCCTCTATGATCCCAAGAAGAGAGCATTTTCTGCTGAACCAGTCTCGCATGTTCAAGCGCTCACATGTCCATCTTGGAAGGCTGCCATGGACACGGAGTATTCAGCGCTGATGAAGAACAATACCTGGAGGTTGGTTCCTGCTCCTCCTGGACAGCACGTGATCAGTTGCAAATGGATCTTTAAGCTCTGATACCATATAAAAGTAACGAGGGAGAGAGATTAGTTTGTCATGCCAAATAGCATCGGGGTCATCATGTATATATAGTCCGAAGTTTACATGATATACATCAAGGTAGTTAGATCTAATCTGATACAACAACTCTAACTAATCGTATCTATCTCAACTCCCTATACGTGTGATACAAGACACGGTGGGACTGCTCCTATCTCGACTGATTTGCTTGTTTAACAAGGCGCGACCGACGCAAGGCCTCGAGATGGCCTTTAGCATGGCATGAGTACTAGGAGATTAAAAGATTAATGCTTAAATACCAGGACCTACCTGGGCCTCGGGCCGGGAGCTAAATTCGTGTATGTGAGAATTTAAACTTAGGACGGAGCTAATTTCCGGTCAACCTAGAATTAGCTTAATTCTCAGTCACCTGGTTTCATGTGTAATTCACGTGCAACTAGGACGAAGGATATACAATTATACATGCATGTGCAATTATATGGAATTATTCTTGTATGCAAGAATCACAATGCAAATCTAACCGGTTGTCGAGTTGATCTCGAACTAACTTAATTCTGGTCAACCTAGAATTAGCAAAAGGGTTAAACTTAGGTGTTGGGGTTTGTACATCTGTTTGGGGGATGACCCCCGGTAGGCTAAACATAAGGCAAAATTGCCTAACTATGATAGCTAAAAACCGGTTTATATGGATAAACCGGATGAATGTGTTTGCGGCCAAGAATTTTGGAGATCGGTTTAAAGCGAAACCAAGATAAGGGATCCGGTATACCCAAAGTGTATACCGGATCGAGGATAACCGGCCTAAGCTAAGCCGGAAATCACAGGGTTGCCTGAACGGCGAAGATGATAAAAAGGGCACCATCGGTTTACTCCGGATAAACCCAGAGAAGGTCCAGTATAGGGCCAACGGTCCGTTGTGGGTCAAAGATCCGGCCATGTCCAAAGGACGTCGAGGACGTGAGCAAGTTCAGCTATAAACGAAGCGTTGAAGCCAAAGCTGAAGGATGATGAAGAAAGCGACCGTAGGCCGACCAAGCAAGATCACCAGACAAGAAATGCAGAGGGACGTCATGCCCAGAGCCAAAGAAGCTTTATAAAGGTAGCTTAGGTAGGCAAAGATTCCCCTAGGATTCCTTCCCTTGTAAGCCCCCTCTCCCATTTATAAGGAGAGGAGGGGCGCCCCTATGCGGGACGATTGACGATGGAGAGATAGAGGAGCTACTGCTAGAGCCGTACGACATACTTGGTAGGTTCTTCTACCTTAGTTCTTCTTCTTCCTCTAGCGAAAGTGTTGTTGATCCACCATTGTAGCTCCCTGTTGTGTTCATATAGTAGTAGCATGCAGGAGTAGGGATTTTACCTCTCCAAGAGGGCCCTGAACATGGGTATATCGCCCGTGTTCTTGCTTGAGATCTTGTTTGAGTTCTTATTTGCTCTTTCTATCTTACCCTCCTCCGGATCCACTTGCGCACATCCGGCTCCATCTTAAGCCATCATATGGCATCTGTTTGTTCACCACGACGACAGTTGACGCCTACCATGGGGCCAGCAGCTGCGCATGCTGGGGTTCGTATCCGGACGAACCTCTTCATCGCCTCCGGCGAGCACGTGGTGTCTGGCCTCATGCAGCGCCTCGGCTCGCTGAACTTCGTCGATGACAACACCGGCTGCTTCGCCAATGGCACCCGCTTCCCCAAGAACGGCCGCGTCGTGCTCTTTGGCTCACATCGCGTCTACGTCGACACTATGCCGGAGTGCCAGTACCCTTCCGAGGTGTTGGTGGCGCCGGATACGCCAAGATTCGGTGCAGCCCGCGGGCCGCGTACCGATCGACCCACTGGCAGCGTTGAGGTGATGATGGCCGGTGCTGATGATACCGGCAAAGGAGCTGTTGGAGACAACGTCGCCCCTCCAAGTCCACGCACCAGGAAAAGCCCGCGCTCGAGCGGGTCGACAACATCGCCGTTACTTTCAACGTACCTCCGGCTGCAACTCCTCTCCAAGCCTCCTGGATGTGCTGTCAATGCCCATCGCGCCCAATGCCGATGCGGCAACGACTCAGGCGGAGCCTGGAGGCGTCCCGCAAAGCGCTTCTTACCGGAGCTGCTGACGTGGCCCGCGTCCAACGGCATCTCGATATCACCCTACGTGAGTATAATGCAGCTCATGGATTTGCTTCTATTAGTGCTGATCCTGCTAGAGTAGCTACAACCCGGCTTAGAGGTCGCAACCTAGATAAGGACTTGCGCCGGGAAATTCATTCCAGAAAAACCTAAGTACAACACACCTGATAAAAATCTTAGAGTTACTCAAGCTGCGGTAGAGGCACTGGAATCTTTATACGGTGATGCACTAGTAAAGCAGCAAGCCCAGGTTAAAGAGTTACTTGCTATGGCTACCAAACAAACTGAAGAGGTAGCCCAGAGCAAGCAAGCCGGGGCATCTCAGGTCGTTCATTCGGCTAAAAATGCTGGACAAAAGTCGCATGGGCAGGCCTCGTCCCCCCATCCCGACAGAAGAAGAGAAAAAGTTGTGAACGCACAACAAATGACATTGTATGACCTGGTTTTGGCTAGAAAACAAAAAGCTGGGCTGAACAATGCCGGAAGAAGAAGCCAAGGGGCAGGCCACGACTATGCCGGTGAAAGTGCATGGATCCCCCATGTGTGGTTTTGGTAATTAATGACAATCCCTATGGACTAATGTTTGCATTGAGTTATATTTGTAGGACTTGTCCATAGACAATGCTTGAACCATATGTTGGCTTCAAGATTGCAATAAGAAGAAAATAAATAAGATCAAGTGTCAAGTATGTTTTGAAGATGAAGTGAGACCTCAAGTTTAACTTCAAGAAATCAACGATGAAGAATGAAGAAATGAAGTGCAAGTTCAAGACGAGCCATCTCGAAGAGATCATTTGCTTGAATCTTGCCATCCATATGGTGATCATGGATATGAGAATATGCGCTGAAGAAGAAGCTCTCCCTTGATGGATTATGGGTGAGAGAAATCCACAAGATTTCTTCAAGCAAGCACAATCAAGAAAGGCGTTCCATCTTGTTGCGGTCAAGTCCGTCATCATCGAGCTCAAGTGGAATGCACAAGTTTAAGATTTGCTCTTGATAGGGCTTATTTCTCATCGGTCTCATGGTGTAGTTGGAGACCGGTTTATATTTTAGCTGCCGTACTATCAAGAGGGCTCTCGAGTGAGTAACTCGGTCGTATCCTTCGGAGAGCTCAAACCTTTGCATCCTTGCATCATCTTTATTGGTTGTTATTTGGATCTTATCCATGTGATGTTTTAGAGCTTGTGCTTATTCTCATGACAAGCTCTAGTTCATTGTTGAGAGTGAAATATGCTAGACTATTTGGGTAGCTAGATGACTGATAACCCACAAGTATAGGGGATCGCAACAGTCTTCGAGGGAAGTAAAACCCAAATTTATTGATTCGACACAAGGGGAGACAAAGAATACTTATAAGCCTTAACAACCGAGTTGTCAATTCAGCTGCACCTGGAAAAGCACTAGTAACAGGGGTGATGTGAAAGCAGCAGTAATATGAGAGCAATAGTAACGAGTAACACGAGCAGCAGATACTAGATAACACAGAGGCAATGGCACCATAAAATAGTTGATACTACTTCTAATGGCATATAGGACCGAGTGAGTATTTGATGATGAAAGATGGACCGGGGTTCCCAGTTATCTACACTAGTGGTAACTCTCCAATAACAAGTGACAAGTGTTGGGTGAACAAATTACAGTTGGGCAATTGATAGGATTGAAATAGCATTAAGACAGAACATCAAGTCTATTAATCGTGTAGGCATGTTTTCCATATATAGTCATACGTGCTCGCAATGAGAAACTTGCATAACATCTTTTGTCCTACCAGCCGGTGGCAGCCGGGCCTCTAGGGAAACTACTGGTAATTAAGGTACTCCTTTTAATAGAGCACCGGAGCAAAGCATTAACACTTGGTGAAAACATGTGATCCTCATATCTAAGCCATCCCCTCCAGCTTATCCCGATTGCTTGTCACTCCGGGGCCTCGGGTTCCGGACATAGACATGTGCAAACAACTTGTAGATACAATCTAAGCAATAATTATAGAGCTTAAATCTAAGATCATGCCACTCGTGCACTAGTGACAAGCATTAAACACAACAAGATTGCAGCAACAATAACTTCACAAACTTATATAGATAGACTGATCATAATGTAACAATTCATCGGATCCCAACAAACATAACACCGATTACATCAGATGGATCTCAATCATGTAAGGCAGCTCATGAGATCATTGTATTGAAATACATGGGAGAGAGAATACCAACTAGCTACTGCTAGAACCCGTAGTTCATGGGGGAACTACTCACGGAGCATGATGGAGGCGGTGGCGTCGATGGAGAAGGCTCCGGGGGTCGATCCCCGTCCCGGCAGGGCGCCAAAACAGGAACTTCTGACCCCCGAAACTAGGTTTCGCGATGGCGACGGTGCTCCGGGAGTCTTTCTGGAGTATGATCGATCTCTGTAGGGTTTTCGCGATGGAAGGAATATATAGGCGAAAGGGCGGCGCGAGGGGGTGCCCGAGGGGCCCACCCCATATGGCGGCGTGCCCCCCCTCTTGGCCGCGCCGGCCTATGGTGTGGAGGCCGTGGCCCTCCCCCTGGCTTGCCCTTCTGGCTCCGTGTGTCCCTCGGAAAAATAGGAGGTTTTGCTTTTGTTTCGTCCAATTCCGAGAATATTGCCCGAACAGCTTTTCTGGAACCAAAAATAGCAGAAAACAGGAACTGGCACTTCGGCATCTTGTTAATAGGTTAGTCCCGGAAAATGCATAAAAATGATATAAAGTGTGAATAAAACATGTAGGTATTGTCATAATATAAGCATGGAACATCAGAAATTATAGATACGTTGGAGACGTACCAATGACCTAAGCGTGAGTGCCACCTTTCACGTGACACCTTGATACTGCTGAAGAGTTGCTTAACTAAATATGAAGACATTATAGAGAGCTCCGCGGATGCCCCCTCTAAGAAGAACCACTCTCGCGACTCGATCTTTAACAAGAAAATACCATGGGTGAAATTCAAAGAACACATTATTACCACGAGAGAATTTTTCAGCGGAAAGAAGATTAGGAACGAACATGATTTCCGGCACTAACCTATTAACAAGATGCCACTTTGTCAGTTCCCTGTTTTCTACTGTTTTTGTATTTCAGAAAAGTTGTACAGGAAATATTCTCGGATTTGGACGAAACAAAAGCCGAATTCAATATTTTACCTTAACAAAGACGAAGTCTGAAGGGGGTCGAAGAGGCGCAGTAGGGCGCCTAATCCACTCCTAGGCGTGGCCTGGATCTGGCCCGCGCCTAAGGTTGGTGTGGGGCCACCAGGCACCCCACCGACCTAAATCCTCCGCCTATTTATACATCTTCTTGGGAAAACACTGAATATACAAGCCTCCGTTCCAGAAAAGTTCCATACCTCCGCCGCCGCAGAAAACAAGATCTGGGGGATAGAAATTCTCTGTTCCGGCACCCAGCCGGGACGGGGAATTGCCCCCGGAGCCATCTTCATCGACTCCATCGCCATCTCCATCGCCGTTGCTGACTCCTACAATGAGGAGTGAGTAGTTCTCCCCCGAGGCTGAGGGTTACCGGTAGCTATGTGGTTTATCTCTCTCTCTCTCTCTCTCTCTCTCTCTCTCTCCCATGGTGTGATCTTTATGTGACCATGAGCTTTATAATCTAGATGTCGTTATGCTATTCAAGTGGATTTTACTTATGTGATCTCCGGAGACTCCTTGTCCCACGTGGCAGGCTCGGTGGTGCCGGGCGGTGGGCCGGACTGCTTCAGGCCAAAAACCTTTTCTTTTTCTTCAAAATAGAAAATGCTCCCGAACTCCGATTGACATGAAACCAATTTTGTTGGAAAGTTAACGACAAATAGAACCCCCCAGAATACTTAGATGATCTTAGAGAGGGAGTGTCCTACCGTCAAGAAACAATAAAGACATCCAAACTCGAAAACGTAATAGAAGATGCATGCGGATTTCGTTTTCGATGAACTTGGGCTTATTGTAAAGCTAGCAACAAGATTAAGAACCTCACACAGAGAAACACTAAGAATCAATAGGGATGTGCAAATTATGCAAAGTATTAAGCTCCCTAAGACGATGTGATCAAGTTACCCAACCGAAAGCCTCTCTTGATAGTGCGTCTATCTATCCTATAATCCGGTCTCCCAACAACCACCTTGAGACCGGTAAAAGGAAAACCTATAAAGGCCATGCCTTTGCCTTGCGCACCCCGCTTGATCTTGATGATAACTATTCAAGTTTCACTCAAGCCAGAATGCCTAACTTGATCATTGTTGCTTCGTGAAGACTCAGAAACGCTCCCCCATACACCATGATGGGAAAGCTCCATTGATGCACATATTCACATATCCATTATCACCAAATAGACGGCAAGCTTCAAGCATATGGTACTCTTGAGATGCTTAGCTTGAACTTGCCCAACTCAACCTTGATGACGATCACCACTTGATGTCATCCTCTCATGGGCTATATGAGATCACACTTTTGATGCATGCCCATGGAAAGATACCACATGACTTCACGTGGAACATTCTTCATGCTTCATGTGTTGACCAAACTTGAATCTATTCTTCACTCTTTCTATTGGTCAACCTTGTATCTTCTCATTCTCTATTATACTATCTTGATCATTCATTGCTTAACACATAAGCTAGAGCATGGATAATATTGAGTTCCGCATAAGAACTCCATCTTTATTTCTTCTTCTTGATCATATCACATATATGTCTTCAAATTGATGATCTTGATGCCAATACTCAAGGTATATCTTTTATCTGCATGGCATCCATACTTGAATCCAGCACATGGACTACAAGTATTACCTATGAAATATTCCTTTATATAAACTTAATGAAAACATTAGTCCATAGGGGTTGTCATTAATTAGCAAAACCACACATAGGGGCAATGTACCCTTACAGCTGCTGTGTGTTGTTTGTGTGGTTTGAGGCTATGGCTATGAATTGATTGCCTTCTCTTTTATTTTGCGACGTTAGAATGCGAACTCTATCGGAGAAGGAGAGGATCGTGGTGAGGATTTCGAAGAAGAAGGAAGATCAGAGGTTCATGAAGAAGAAGTCCAGGGATAAATAGCCAACCAAGGCAAACCACCTTTGATGCATATCTTATCCTATTATCTTACTCTTGCATTACTTACGTGTTTTATCAAGTGCATGTCTTTTATTTTATTTACGGAAGTGGTTCTGCCACTCGGAATTTTAGTATCCCACCCTTACGAGTGCATCTCTCATTGTTACCTACTGAACAAATACATGTTAGTGATATCGTGTTTACCACCTTATCATCCTTGTCGCTATATTCAAGAAAAAATGGACTATAGGTTGGGAGCCCTTTGATACAAGATGTTTTATGAAAATGTTTTCAAGAAAAGAAGTTCTTCGAAAACATTAGAATGGGGTAGCCCTGCCCAAGAGTGATTTTATGAAAAGTTAAAAGGTTTTGGAAAGAAGTTTGCTGGAGGCAAGTGGAAATAAAAGTGGTTTTCGAAAAGCTTCGGTGACTAAGTACCTAACCGAACCTAGCCCGTACAACCACATTACCCTTAAGTGGGACGGAGCGTAGCGTAGTATTTTGTCTCGCCTTGTTTGGGTCCTACAAGTGTAAGGGATAGTCCGAGCATGGACACCTATCGACCGTGGCCTTCCCGAAGAACCGGGGACGCATTTCCATTTCGTATGGATGGTAGGGGTACAACCTATGAGCTCCCATTGAAATATGCCCCGCAGTTGGTCGCGGCATTCCGGAGGGTCGAGCTGGTCGGGGACTTTGCAACTACTTGGTAAATGGCCCCTCAGACTCTAGTGTTGGGAGGTACAACTCTAGGTGGCATGTCTTAGGCTAAGGCGAGCAAGCGAAAAACTACGATCGGTTATCCGAGCCTCGCGTTTTGATGCTTGGTGAACCAGGGATGATCCCGGCGGATTTATCGGATCTTGTGGGGAAAGTGTACAACCTCCGTAGAGTGTAAATCTATTCGAATAGCCGTGTCCGCGGTTATGGACGTGGAAAAGGCTGCTGCATGGCATTGAAGGAGTTTTGGTTTATAAAAATGTTTTCCAAAGGGGTTTGGAAAGTGTACAACCTCCGTAGAGTGTAAATCTATTCAAAGAGCCGATCCACCCATGATTCGTACAAGGTGTCCAAATATATGGTGGTCCTGCTTGATCAAAATAAAGCTGATGAGATCTACGACGATTTAGGGTTTTCACCGCATAATCGGATCATCCTACTCACGATTGGGCCTCGCGCTCGCGCACGGTGACCGTAAGCCGATCCTAGACAGGGCCTAAAAACCAACACGAGGTTGATCCCCGGAACATCCTTTCTAGGGCTAACAAACGTCACCCTACACGCCGCTGGATCCTCCAACCCTTTGTAGGGCCTAACTAATGCGGATGTTAAACTAATCCTTGATGAACAAGGAGCAACCGTAACGGATCGGATCTACTAAACTATGATCAAGCGGGGTGCCGCCCCTACACCTAAGATAGGTGTAAGGGCGGCTAGATGCATGAGGGTTGCACTACGACAGCATATGATACGAAGAACAATGCTAACCCTAACACATCTAAGGTAACTATGTTGCTCGCCATCAAAAAGGCTTCAGCACGAGCAACACATGAACAACGAGATAGGCTTGTGCTGCCTAGATCGTAGGATGCGATCTAGGCAGCATGATGCTTACCGGAGAAACCCTCGAGACGAAGGAGTTGGCGATGCGCCGAGATTTGTTTGTGTTGAACGTTGGTTGTTGTTTATTTCATAAACCCTAGATACATATTTATAGTCCAAAGGACTTTTCTAACGTGGGAATAATCCCCACCGTGTACGACATAAACTCTAACTTTTAATCTATGATGCAATCTACTATAATTAAAGATACACGGGCAATCTAGCCCAAATTCTTCGTGCAAGGCCGCTTCAGAGATCTTCCACGTGTAATCTTCCAAGCCCATCTCCCTTACGGCCCACCTCCTGATCTGGCCAAGATCTGGTGATAACACATGCCCCCTGGTTTTGGTAATGATAATTTCAAAACCACTCTGTTTTTCCTCCGAAGGGTCATATCGTAGCAGAGCAGAAACCGCCGCAGAATCCTTCATCATGATGCCTTGTCTTCCCAACTCCACTGTAAAATTCGATAGCTTTAGCATCACTTCCTCGGAAACTGCAATGGTATTAAATCTCCACCAGGCTCCCCATTATTTAGCCGTGCCGATTGACCAGTCTTCCTTATCCCCCTCCTCTGTTCTAGCGGTCGGCACCAAAAAACCCTCTCCTCCTGTAGCAATGTCTTCCTCTTCCTCCTCCCACTCAGGCCTCCCCCTCCAATCCTCGCCGAAGAGCAAGAATGAGGACGACCCTCATCCCAGGGCGAACCCCACTTCCTCCGACAAGGAGAAGAAAGAAGGAGAAGTAGCGAAGGCCAAGGCCTCCCCCTCCGCCACGCTTCCGCCGAAGAAGCGTTCCCGCATGTGGGCAGACAGCGAGGATGAAGATGATGACGAGGAAGGAGAAGAGGAGGAGGAGGAAGATGATTCCTCCTCTTCAGCTGGGTACCCGCCGACAAAGCGCTTCCGCTCTTGGGCGGACAGCGAGGACGATGATGATGACGAGGAAGACGAAGCTCCGTCCAAAGGCTGGGGCAGCAGTGACGAGGAGCTTCTTGGGAGCAGCGCCGACGACCTCGGCGACGGCGATGATGAGGACAGCGACGACTAGTAGAGTAGGACTAGTAGTAGCAGTGCCCTAGGCACCAAATCCCTCTTTTGAGAGCCATCGGCTCTTCTTGTAAAGCCGCTCCTTTGAATTAATGAGAATTGCTCTTCCAATTTATCTTTCCATTAATCCAATTTCCATCCTTCCGCTTGCCACACCAAGACCGATAGCAACGAATCGGATTTCTTCCCTGACCATGGTATTTCGTAATCCCATAGCCGATGACTGTTCATCAGCTAATTTGAGAAACCAGTCCCCTTCCTTTTCTTGCAGCACCAGGACGGTCCCAACCCCGTACAAAACGACGGCTTCTCTTTCCAACTCCTCCCTGTAGCTTTAACAATCTTCTTCGCGAGACAGCTCACCGCTTTCGGAGAAGATCATGATGCGGGGTCAGCCGATGCAACTCCAACCGGCCCTAAAAACAGAGCACCTCCCAAGTTAGTTGCCCCCCGAGCCTTAGTCAAGGCGAGACAGAAACGAAGGCATGCCATTCAGACAAATGAACCTGGGCTAGATCATGTCCGAGAGAACTATCATGCAGAGCCAGCCGATTCCCAGCAAAATCGGCTTTCCAGAGCCGAGAACCTTCAGGGTAAGCTGCCCCCGAGCTTCTTCAGACCGCCTTAGCCCGATCTGCACATCCATGCTGTTCTTGGATTTATGTATCGGCCCCCATACTTCAATACCCATCATCAAGGAATATCTCGGGCTGCTGGTCGTTTGCAAGATACTCCTACTTCATATCCTCGTGTTTTATCCACCTAGGTGCCCCCCGAGCCGATTCTGTCAAAAGACTTGATGGTATCGGCTCTTTAGGTAATCCATGCTGGATCAAACGTTGAACCCAGGCAGAATGGATGGTGAGGATAATTTTGGCCGATTGCTGGAATCGGCCTCCACGTTGCTTGTTCGACGAAGGTTTTGTAATGTCCCTCCATAAATTTTTGGGGCCGATCACAAGGATCAGCCTCGCCATGTTTTCTCATTGATTTGCTCTTGCTACTCGTTCAGGCCGGTAGATAAAACCAGCCCAATTTCTGACTTTATCATGTTGGTGCGCTTGCTGTCGTCCACCTCGAGTGCATCGTGTAACCGTGGAACACTAAGCTTCGTCGGAAGGACGAGTACCATGTTTGTGCCAGCCGATGTTTCGTCATCGGCTTTCCTTTGCTTGGGACGCCACTCCATTTTCCGTGGACGACCCTCTTCATCCAGGGCTCGCTGAACTTTCGCAGCCAGATCAGGTCTTGCCTTCCTCAATGTATGCAAGTATAACCTTTCGGCTTCCTCCGGGCCGCGCAATCGCTGAACCCTGCGCTTTTGGGAACGGCTGAGTCCATCGGGGCACCACCTTGGCCGGTGGTACCTGTCTTCTTCTTCCCCTCGTCTTCCGAATCCTCGAGATCTTCTAACCGAGGGGACTCAGCGACGTTTGCTTTGTGGCGGGAGAGGTCCTAGGCGCTTGAACACGGACACGTTGGCTGTCTCCTTCTTCTTCTGGTTGCATTCTGGGCAATTGCCGATTGTGGGCAATCGGCTCATTCCTGAATCCCAGCAGTGTCTGAAGAAGGGACAGTCCCAGTGCCTATCCTCGTCGACTCGCTCCCCCAACTTTTCCTTGGCACGGCGCTCGTGCTCCTCCTCCTCGCGATCATGCCGACGACGTCTCCTGTCATCCCTAGCCAGACGATCTTCTTCATCATCGTCGTTGTATGGCCGGCGTTGGTCATACTGACTCACATACTTGTTGAGGCGGTGATCAGAGAGAGGTCGTTGATACCTTATGTTTTTCACTTCTCCCTCTGTGACGTAGCGCTTGCCGTCTTGGCGGAGCCGATCGCGTGGAGCGGCTTCCTCTATATCTTTGCTATGAGAGCAGCTGCCCTCATCTCCGTCCATACCAGAGTGGTGTCCAGGTCCTACCATGTTGATATTGCACGAGAAATCCGGCTGGCACCTTCCATGGTAAGTATACTCCACCATGTTCACGGCGGGGAAGGGGTGTGTGTCGACCTTCATGGCGTACTGGTTGAAAATTAACCGTCCATTTGCTATCGCCATTTGGATCTGCTGCCGCCACACCCTGCAGTCGTTGGTGGTGTGGGTGAACGTGTTATGCCACTTGCAGTATGGCTTTCCGTTCAGCTCTTGCACCGTGGGGATCTTGTGGCCTTCGGGTACCTTTATATGCTTCTCCGTGAGTAAGAGATCAAAAATCTGCTCGGTTTTGGTCACGTCGAAGTCGAACCCTTTTGGAGGGCCTTGTGGCTTCACCCATTTGCAGGACACGGGGCCTGCCGCTCGAGTCCATTCAGCCACTCGCTACCTCTCGATCTCCCGCAGCACCTTCATCCTCGTCTGCCTCAACCAGGGTCACCGCACGCTTGAATTTGTCCCGGTAGACATCTGGGTGGCGCTGCTCATATGCTGACAGCCTTCGCACCATGTGCGCCAATGAAGGGTAGTCCGCTTGGGAGGCCACGTCCTTAATCGATGATGAGAGACCCACCACCGCCAACTCGACCGCTTCTTTTTCACTTACATGAGCCGAAAAGCATCGGTTCCTAATGGTCCCGAAGCGCTGGACGTATTCGACACCTGTCTCCCCGCGCTTCGTCGTACTTGTGCTAGATCGGCAATACCAACCTCGGAAGCCTCCGAGTGATACTGCTCATGGAACTCGCTCTTCCAACTGCTTCCAAGTCCGGATGGAGTTCGATGGCAGCGATGTGTACCACCCGAAAGCCGATCCTGTGAGGGATCGTGCGAAGAACCTCACACGCAACTCGTCCGATGCTCGAGATCGTGCCCAGCCTGTGCCAAATATCGGCTCACATGCTCGATGGAGCTGGAACCATCCGATCCACTAAACTTTGTGAAGTCCGGGAGCCGATATTTGGGTGGTAGCGGGATCAGTTCGTAGTCATTGGGGTACGGCTTGGTGTAGCCGAACGTCTTCCTTTTCGGCATCATACCGAACTGATCTTTCAGAATTGTACAAATCTGATCCGCGGTGATGGCTGACGGTGTCGAACCCTGAAGATTCACCGGGGTGGCATGCTTAACCAGCCATGCTTGCTTTTCCAGTTCCGAGCCAACTGCAGGAGCTGGGCTCTGGAGGTTTGTCGGAGTGGCGTATTTAGCTAGCCACGTTTGCTTCTCAAGATCTGCTCCTGACGTTCCTCCTGTTGTTCCAGAGGCCCCTGCTGTTGCAACCTGGTTCGAGAGTGCCCAGGTATTGCAGTCTGGTACGTATGCGCACGCGTATCCGTGCGGGATCTCCTTGGGTGCCTCAGGTAGGAATTGGTAGTCACTAGGATCACCACCAATCTTGTAGACGACGTATGCCGATGAGTTCGGCACTTCTGGTGCCGCCCATGCGAACGGCAGCGGCGGATGGGACTGGAGTGGCATCTCTCCTTTGAAAGTCCCCAGAGCTGGTCCCGACGGAGAATACCGGTGGCTCATGATTTCCTGGACCACGCGCAGCGCGACACGCTCCAAAGTGTTCACCAGGCTCTCAGAGTGGCGGTGCAGCGAATGAGCCACCATGTAGTTGATCTCCTGACGCAGCGACCTGGTGCGTTCTTCTGACGGGGCGGACAGGTCCACTCCATCGAGTGCGCCTTCAGGTGTGAACCCCTTCCACCCGACGCCATGGGAGCGGGTTCTGTGGAAAGAGCCGATGAGTTCGGCTTCGAGGGTTGCCTTAATCTCGTCATGTTTCTTCTTGAGCTCATCAGGCAGATCCTCGTACTTGACCGGAGTGCTTTCCGCCATCTCGGATGTAGATGGCGATGTTGTGGATGTCGAAGGTTGTCCCACCGGGCGTGCCAGAATGTGTTGACGTCAGAAACCCACTGGCGGGCAGCGACGGGCAACACGAGTAGAGCCGGGAACAACTAGGGCTGCGGCTGGCCCCGGTCCCTCGGAGCGACGGCCCGCAAAGCCTCCTCGGTCACACGTCCGATGCTATCGCAAGGGCGTGCCACCTGACCTATACCTGGTCGGGAAGGTGTTGGATGATGCCTCGCTTAGTTTCCTGCATGGCATACACGTAAACATTAAATACGAGCCTCGATCGGCTCTCAGGTTATCCTGTGAATCGGCTCAAAGAGCCGATCCACCCATGATTCGTACAAGGTGTCCGAATATATGGTGGTCCTGCTTGATCAAAATAAAGCTGATGAGATCTACGACGATTTAGGGTTTTCACCGCATAATCGGATCATCCTACTCACGATTGGGCCTCGCGCTCGCGCACGGTGACCGTAAGCCGATCCTAGACAGGGCCTAAAAACCAACACGAGGTTGATCCCCGGAACATCCTTTCTAGGGCTAACAAACGTCACCCTACACGCCGCTGGATCCTCCAACCCTTTGTAGGGCCTAACTAATGCGGATGTTAAACTAATCCTTGATGAACAAGGAGCAACCGTAACGGATCGGATCTACTAAACTATGATCAAGCGGGGTGCCGCCCCTACACCTAAGATAGGTGTAAGGGCGGCTAGATGCATGAGGGTTGCACTACGACAGCATATGATACGAAGAACAATGCTAACCCTAACACATCTAAGATAACTACGTTGCTCGCCATCAAAAGGGCTTCAGCACGAGCAACACATGAACAACGAGATAGGCTTGTGCTGCCTAGATCGCAAGATGCGATCTAGGCAGCATGATGCTTACCGGAGAAACCCTCGAGACGAAGGAGTTGGCGATGCGCCGAGATTTGTTTGTGTTGAACGTTGGTTGTTGTTTATTTCATAAACCCTAGATACATATTTATAGTCCAAAGGACTTTTCTAACGTGGGAATAATCCCCACCGTGTACGAGATAAACTCTAACTTTTAATCTATGATGCAATCTACTATAATTAAAGATACACGGGCAATCTAGCCCAAATTCTTCGTGCAAGGCCGCTTCAGAGATCTTCCACGTGTAATCTTCCAAGCCCATCTCCCTTACGGCCCACCTCCTGATCTGGCCAAGATCTGGTGATAACAGGTGGAAAGTTGGAAAATTTGTTTTGGTCATACTGATATGGCCGGAAATAAAAATGGGTCACCCTTACCTATTATTCTTCAAAGGAAGTTGTTTTCCAAAAGATTTTTCAACAAATATATAGAGATATCATATTTCTGAGAGAAGTTGTCTCTCATTCCTTGTAACCCTAAACTAGTGCATATTCCTTGCTACTGCCAAATTGCATATCCTTTACTTCTCTTTAAGGTGGTTTGCGAGTACAATTCATAATGTACTCATGGCTCTATCCCTGGCTATTTACTTGGCTAGACTTGGTGGAGTTTGACAGATGAAGAAGGAGTTGACGACGTCTATGCGAGCTAGGAACGTCTTCCTAGTCAGTTGCATGTAGGGTTATGGCATGACTTGGGCCTTGTGAATGCTTTCATCTAAAGTATTTCCGTTGTGTGATTGGTGATCTGCTTCCACTGGGGCTATTATGTAAGTATTGTTCACGAGACCTGTTGTAATCTTTTTATTTGGTACTATAATGGATGATGTATTTGATACTATTTCGGTTACGCTTTCATGACACACTGATAATGTGATCGTGAATGAGTATGCATAATGGGTGTTTCAGATAGCTAGTCCGGGGCCCCCTGATACGTCTCAAACGTATCTATAATTTCTTATGTTCCATGCTAGTTTTATGACAATACCTACATGATTTATTCATACTTTATATCATTTTGATGCATTTTCCGGTACTAACC
This sequence comes from Lolium rigidum, assembly GCF_022539505.1. NCBI lineage: Eukaryota > Viridiplantae > Streptophyta > Magnoliopsida > Poales > Poaceae > Lolium > Lolium rigidum. The sequence continues at coordinate 287,043 of NW_025899867.1, forward strand.
TATTAACAAGATGCTGAAGCGCCAGTTCCTGTTTTCTGCTGTTTTTGGTTTCAGAAATCCTACACAGGAAATATTCTCGGAATTGGACGAAACAAAAGCCCAAGGCCTTATTTTCCACGGATTGTTCCAGAACACCGAAGGAGAGGCTGAGAGGGGCCACGAGGTGGCCACCCCACCTGGCGGCGCGGCCAAGAGGGGGGGCGCCCCTATGGTGTGGGCCCCTCGGGACCCCTCCGACGCCGCCCTTCCGCCTATATATTCTTCCAGTCGCGAAAACCCTAAATCAACAAGTCATATTCCACGAAGAGTTCCGTAGCCGCCGCCATCGCGAAGACAAGTTTCGGGGGACAGAATCTCTGTTCCGGCACGCCGCCGGGATGGGCAAGTGCCCCCGGAATCCATCTCCATCGACACCACCGCCATCTTCATAGCCGTTGCTATCTCCCATGATGAGGAGGGAGTAGTTCTCCCCCGAGGCTGAGGGCTCTACCGGTAGCTATGTGGTTCATCTCTCTCTCCCATGATGTGATCTTTATGTGATCATGAGCTTTGTATCACTATTAATCTATGTGTTACTCTAGTGATGTTATTAAAGTAGTCTATTCCTCCTCCATGATGTAAAGTTGACAGTGTGTGCATCATGTTGTACTTGGCGTAGGTTATGATTGTAATCTCTTGTAGATTATGAAGTTAACTATTACTATGATAGTATTGATGTGATCTATTCCCCCTTTCATAGCTATCATTGATAGTGTGTATGCTATGTTAGTACTCGGTCTAAATTGCAACGGTCTATTATGCACTCTAGAGGTTACTTTAATATGAACTCCGGATTCACTCTCCACGGTGTGACGGTGACAGTGTGCGCATCGTGTGTGATTCCTTTATGAAGTTGTGGAGCTTGTTTACTCCGGCTTGAGGGTGCTCTTGTAGCCCTACACAATGAATGGTGTTTGTTATCCAACAAGAGAGTGTTTGAGATTAGCATTTATTTATTCAATTATGTGATCATTGTTGAGAGTGTCTACTAGTGAAAGTATGATCCCTAGGCCTTGTTTCTAAGCTGAAACACCATTTCCAACAAGTTCTGTTACATGTTCGCTTGCTGCCATTTTTATTTCAGATTGCAATTACTACTTATAATCATCCATATTACTTGTATTTCACTATCTCTTCGCCGAACTAGTGCACCTATACATCTGACAAGTGTATTAGGTGTGTTGGGGACACAAGAGACTTCTTGTATCTTAATTGCAGGGTTGCTTGAGAGGGATATCTCTGACCTCTACCTCCCTGAGTTCGATAAACCTTGGGTGATTCACTTAAGTGAAACTTGCTGTTGTTCTACAAACCTCTGCTCTTGGAGGCCCAACACTGTCTACAGGAATAGAAGCATGCGTAGACATCAAGCTATTTTCTGGCGCACCAAAACAGCTTATTGCCGGCGCACCTGCGCCTGCCGGTGGGAACATGCCGGTGATATTTGCCTACCACCGGCGCAGCAAACCATTCGCCAGCAGTACATCCGTATAGCACCGGCGCATGTGCCATTTTCGCCGGCAGTAGTACGTATAGGAATCAAAAAAAAGCCCACCCACCACCGTCCCACTGCCCCACCACGTGCCTGTCCATTTCCTTCATCATTTCATTTACAGAGAGCACCAGTCAAAACAAATACAATTACAACTAGTGATGAATTTTGCACAAAACACCCTAACAAGAATTTAGAAAGGCAATCGGATCCTAGAATCCACCACCGTGGACGGCGAGCCTGCTCGACGCGACGACCGTGGACGGCGAGCCCTGCTCGACGCGACGACCGTGGGCTTGACCACCGCCAGGGCGTCGCCGTCGCCCCGCGGCGGCATCCAGGTCCAGCCCTGCCCTCCTGCAGCGAGTCCCGGTCCTCCTCGACGAAGACGGCGCGGCGGGTGAGGATTTGGAGCCCCTGCCGATGCCCCTCCGGCGCCTCTGCAGAGGAGGAGATGCCCGTTGCGGCAGTCCCGGAGGCGCCACGCCGGGTCGTGCCCGAGGCTGGTGAGGAGGAAGTCGCCCCCGTGCGCGGCGGCGGCGAGGTCGCGGTCAACGCGGACAAAGGCCGAGGGATGGATGACGGGGAGCTGTAGAGATCCGCCTGGGAGACGAAGAGGCTGAGGACGGGCGGGGCGCTCGCGGAAGCGGCTTGAGGCGACGCGGCGCCAACGGCTGGAGGCGGAGCAGGATCCATGGGCTGCGCCATCTGGAGTGGAGGCCGGGGAGCGTGGAGTGGTGGAGAAAATGGGGAGGAATGGAGGAGGGGGTGTGGCCCTGTGGGTGCGGTTTGCGTAGGGGAGAGAGGGAGTGGGATAGGGTGCGGCAGGTTTGGTGCGGGAGATGAGAGAGAAAGTGGATCTGCAGACTGCAGCACGTTACACTGCCGGCGAAGCAAAATATTCGTGCGCCAGTATACATCACATGGTATGTAGCCTCATGGTCCATAACCAGACATGCATCTAACACAGGCGAACGAAAATAAAGCTGCGCCGGGGGTAACCGTGTATCGCCGGCGCGCCGAATAAGTGGTGCGCCAGCGCTACATATGGCCGGCGCACCATTTATTTGGTGCGCCAGCGATACACGATTCAGCTATAGGCCTTTTCCTTGTAGTGACGTTGCCGGGGAGGTAAGGTAAAAGGTATTCACATCCTCCGACTACTAAGCTATTTCCTAGCACTGTTGCCGGTGTGTGAGTGCTCGAAGCTATTTCCTTTAGATTCTGCAATTATATCTTTTTGTCTCATGTTTTTATTTTCACTAGTTAGGCTTAATGAAAAACAACAAAAAAATTAGAGATCTTTATGAACTTTATCTTGAATTAGGAGATGAGGTGTTTGAAGAGAAAATTAAAAAACCTATGGAACTTTATATGCATGCTAATGGCAATGTTATTAGTATGAATGCTTTGAACACCATTGTTGCTAATGCTATGGAAAATTCTAAGCTTGGGGAAGCTGGTTTTGAGGAGCATGATATTTTTAGTCCCCCAAGCATGGAGGAGAAAATTTACTTTGATGATACTTTACCTCCTATATATGATGATTACAATGATGACTATCATATTTTCAGTCCACCTACTATTGAGGAGAAAATTAATTATGATTACAATATGCCTCCATATATGATGATTATGGTGATGAGAATAATAATGATAGCTATCTCATTGAATTTGCTCCCACTACAATTAATAGTAATGACTATGCTTATGTGGAGAGTAATAATTTTATGCATGTAGCTCATGATAAGAATGTTTCATGTGATAGTTGTATTGTTGAGTTTGTTCATGATGCTACTGAAATTTATTATGAGAGAGGGAAACATGGTTATATGCATCTTAATAATATTAAGTTTCCCCCCTTTATGTTGAGAATCTTGAAGTTGCGCTTGTGTTGCCTTTCTATGCTTGTTGCATTATGCTTATATGACTTGTTTATTTACAAGATTCCTTTTCATAGGAAGTGGGTTAGACTTAAAAGTGTTTCTTATTTGTTTTTGATGCTCTCTTTTGCTTCAACTCTTATTTCTTGCGCGAGCATCATTAAAATTACTGAGTCCATCTTAATGGCTATAAAGAAAGCACTTCTTGGGAGATAACTGATGGCGTGTAACTCACACGTTCGTTGGGAACCCCAAGAGGAAGGTATGATGCGCACAGCAGCAAGTTTTCCCTCAGAAAGAAACCAAGGTTTATCGAACCAGGAGGAGCCAAGAAGCACGTTGAAGGTTGATGGCGGCAGGATGTAGTGCGGCGCAACACCAGGGATTCCGGCGCCAACGTGGAACCTGCACAACACAACCAAAGTACTTTGCCCCAACGAAACAGTGAGGTTGTCAATCTCACCGGCTTGCTGTAACAAAGGATTAGATGTATAGTGTGGATGATGATTGTTTTCAGAAAACAGTAGAACAAGTATTGCAGTAGATTGTATTCGATGTAAAAGAATGGACCGGGGTCCACAGTTTACTAGAGGTGTCTCTCCCATAAGATAAATAGCATGTTGGGTGAACAAATTACAGTCGAGCAATTGACAAATAGAGAGGGCATGACCATGCACATACATGATATGATGAGTATTGTGAGATTTAATTGAGCATTACGACAAAGTACATAGACCGCTATCCAGCATGCATCTATGCCTAAAAAGTCCACCTTCAGGTTATCATCCGAACCCCTTCCAGTATTAAGTTGCAAACAACAGACAATTGCATTAAGTATGGTGCGTAATGTAATCAATAACTACATCCTCGGACATAGCATCAATGTTTCATCCCTAGTGGCAACAGCACATCCACAACCTTAGAACTTTCTGTCACTGTCCCAGATTTAATGGAGGCATGAACCCACTATCGAGCATAAATACTCCCTCTTGGAGTTAAGAGTAAAAACTTGGCCGAGCCTCTACTAATAACGGAGAGCATGCAAGATCATAAACAACACATAGGTAATAGATTGATAATCAACATAACATAGTATTCTCTATCCATCGGATCCCGACAAACACAACATATAGCATTACGGATAGATGATCTTGATCATGTTAGGCAGCTCACAAGATCCAACAATGAAGCACAATGAGGAGAAGACAACCATCTAGCTACTGCTATGGACCCATAGTCCAGGGGTGAACTACTCACTCATCACTCCGGAGGCGACCATGGCGGTGAAGAGTCCTCCGGGAGATGAATCCCCTCTCCGGCAGGGTGCCGGAGGTGATCTCCAGAATCCCCCGAGATGGGATTGGCGGCGGCGGCGTCTCTGGAAGGTTTTCCGTATCGTGGCTCTCGGTACTGGGGGTTTCGTCACGGAGGCTTTAAGTAGGCGGAAGGGCAACGCGGGGGGCCACACGAGGGCCCACACGCCAGGGCCGCGCGGCCAGGACCTGGGCCGCTCCGCCCTGCTGTGGCGGCGCCTCGTGGCCCCACTTCCTTTCCCCCTCGGTCTTCTGGAAGCTTCGTGTGAAAATAGGACCCTGGGCGTTGATTTCGTCCAATTCCGAGAATATTTCTTTACTAGGATTTCTGAAACCAAAAATGGCAGAAAACAGCAACTGGCTCTTCGGCATCTCGTTAATAGGTTAGTGCCGGAAAATGCATAAATACAACATATAATGTGTATAAAACATGTAGATATCATCAATAATGTGGCATGGAACATAAGAAATTATCGATACGTCGGAGACGTATCAGCATCCCCAAGCTTAGTTCCTGCTCGTCCCGAGCAGGTAAACGATAACAAAGATAATTTCTGGAGTGACATGCCATCATAACCTTGATCATACTATGTAAGCATATGTAATGAATGCAGCGATCAAAACAATGGTAATGACATGAGTAAACAACTGAATCATAAAGCAAAGACTTTTCATGAATAGTACTTCAAGACAAGCATCAATAAGTCTTGCATAAGAGTTAACTCATAAAGCAATAAATCAAAGTAAAGGTATTGAAGCAACACAAAGGAAGATTAAGTTTCAGCGGTTGCTTTCAACTTGTAACATGTATATCTCATGGATATTGTCAACATAGAGTAATATAACAAGTGCAATATGCAAGTATGTAGGAATCAATGCACAGTTCACACAAGTGTTTGCTTCTTGAGGTGGAGAGAGATAGGTGAACTGACTCAACATAAAAGTAAAAGAAAGGTCCTTCAAAGAGAAAAGCATCGATTGCTATATTTGTGCTAGAGCTTTGGTTTTGAAAACATGAAACAATTTTGTCAACGGTAGTAATAAAGCATATGTATCATGTAAATTATATCTTACAAGCTGCAAGCCTCATGCATAGTATACTAATAGTGCCCGCACCTTGTCCTAATTAGCTTGGACTACCGGATCATCGCAATACACATGTTTTAACCAAGTGTCACAAAGGGGTACCTCCATGCCGCCCGTACAAAGGTCTAAGGAGAAAGCTCGCATTTTGGATTTCTCGCTTTTGATTATTCTCAACTTAGACATCCATACCGGGACAACATGGACAACAGATAATGGACTCCTCTTTAATGCATAAGCATGTAGCAACAATTAGTGTTCTCATATGAGATTGAGGATATATGTCCAAAACTGAAACTTCCACCATGATTCATGGCTTTAGTTAGCGGCCCAATATTCTTCTCTAACAATATGCATGCTCTAACCATTAAAGTGGTAGATCTCTCTTACTTCAGACAAGACGGACATGCATAGAAACTCACATGATACTCAACAAAGAGTAGTTGATGGCGTCCCCAGAAACATGGTTATCGCACAACAAGCAACTTAATAAGAGATAAAGTGCATAAGTACATATTCAATACCACAATAGTTTTTAAGCTATTTTGTCCCATGAGCTATATATTGCAAAGGCGAATGATGGAAATTTTAAAGGTAGCACTCAAGCAATTTACTTTGGAATGGCTCAAAGATTTTGGATGCATGAGAAGTATTCCCTCTCGATACAAGGTTTAGGCTAGCAAGGTTATTTGAAACAAACACAAGGATGAAGCGGTGCAGCAAAACTCACATAAAAGACATATTGTAAACATTATAAGACTCTACACCGTCTTCCTTGTTGTTCAAAACTCAATACTAGAAATTATCTAGACTTTAGAGAGACCAAATATGCAAACCAAATTTTAGCAAGCTCTATGTGTTTCTTCATTAATAGGTGCAAAGTATATGATGCAAGAGCTTAAACATGAGCACAACAATTGCCAAGTATCAAATTATTCAAGACATTTTAGAATTATTACATGCAGCATTTCCCGATTCCAACCATATAACAATTTAACGAAGAAGATTCAACCTTCGCCATGAATACTATGAGTAAAGCCTAAGGACATATTTGTCCATATGCAACAGCGGAGCGTGTCTCTCTCCCACACAATGAATGCTAGGATCCATTTTATTCAAACAAAAACAAAAACAAAAACAAACCGACGCTCCAAGCAAAGTACATAAGATGTGATGGAATAAAAATATAGTTTCAGGGGAGGAACCTGATAATATTGTCGATGAAGAAGGGGATGCCTTGGGCATCCCCAAGCTTAGACGCTTGAGTCTTCTTAATATATGCAGGGGTGAACCACCTGGGCATCCCCAAGCTTAGAGCTTTCACTCTCCTTGATCATATTGCATCATTTCCCTCTCTTGATCCTTGAAAACTTCCTCCACACCAAACTCGAAACAACTCATTAGAGGGTTAGTGCACAATAAAAATTAACATGTTCAGAGGTGATATAATCATTCTTAACACTTCTGGACATTGCATAAAGCTAATGGACATTAATGGATCAAAGAAATTCATCCAACATAGCAAAAGAGGCAATGCGAAATAAAAGGCAGAATCTGTCAAAACAGAACAGTTCGTAAAGACGAATTTTAAAATAGCACCAGACTTGCTCAAATGAAAATTCCCAAATTGAATGAAAGTTGCGTACATATCTGAGGATCACCCACGTAAATTGGCATATTTTTCTGAGTTACCTACAGAGAATTAGGCCCAGATTCGTGACAACAAAGAAATCTGTCACTGCGCAGTAATCCAAATCTAGTATGAACCTTACTATCAAAGACTTTACTTGGCACAACAATGCATAAAACTAAGATAAGGAGAGGTTGCTACAGTAGTAAACAACTTCCAAGACTCAAATATAAAATAAAGTACTGTAGTAAAAACATGGGTTGTCTCCCATAAGCGCTTTTCTTTAACGCCTTTCAGCTAGGCGCAGAAAGTGTGTATCAAGTATTATCAAGAGATGAAGCATCAACATCATAACTTGTTCTAATAATAGAATCAAAAAGTAACTTCATTCTCTTTCTAGGGAAGTGTTCCATACCTTTCTTGAGAGGAAATTGATATTTAATATTACCTTCCTTCATATCAATGATAGCTCCAACAGTTCGAAGAAAAGGTCTTCCCAATATAATGGGACAAGATGCATTGCATTCAATATCCAAGACAACAAAATCAACGGGGACAAGGTTATTGTTAACGGTAATGCGAACATTGTCAACTTTCCCCAAAGATTTCTTTATAGCATTATCAACAAGATTAACATCCAAATAGCAGTTCTTCAATGGTGGCAAGTCAAGCATATTATAAATCTTCTTAGGCATAACGGAAATACTTGCACCAAGATCACATAAAGCATTACAATCAAAGTTATTGACCTTCATCTTAATGATGGGCTCCCAACCATCTTCTAACTTTCTAGGAATAGAAGCTTCACGTTCTAATTTCTCTTCTCTAGCTTTTATGAGAGCATTTGTAATATGTTTTGTGAAAGCCAAGTTTATAGCACTAGCATTAGGACTCTTAGCAAGTTTTTGCAAGAACTTTATAACTTCAGAGATATGGCAATCATCAAAATCCAAACCATTATGATCTACAGCAATGGGATCATCATCCCCAATGTTGGAAAAAATTTCAGCAGTTTTATCACAGGCAGTTTCAGCAGTTTTAGCAGTTTTTTGTAGTTTTGCAGGCTTTGCATTAGGAGTAGAAACATTGCCAACACCAATTATTTTACCATGGATAGTAGGAGGTGCAGCAACATGTGAATCATTAACATTACTAGTGGTGGTAATAGTCCAAACTTTAGCTACATTATTCTCTTTAGCTAGTTTTTCATTTTCCTCTCTTTCCCACCTAGCATGCAATTCAGCCATTAATCTTATATTCTCATTAATTCTAACTTGGATGGCATTTGCTGTAGTAACAATTTTATTTTCAATATCCTTATTAGGCATAACTTTCGATTTCAAAAGATCAACATCAGAGGCAAGACTATCAACCTTAGAAGCGAGAATATCAATTTTATTGAGTTTTTCCTCAACAGATTTGTTAAAAGCAGTTTGTGTACTAATAAATTCTTTAAGCATAGCTTCAAGTCTAGGGGGTGTGTTCCTATTATTGTTGTAAGAATTCCCATAAGAATTACCATAACCGTTACCATTATTATAAGGATATGGCCTATAGTTATTACTAGAATTGTTCCGATAAGCATTGTTGTTGAAATTTTTTTTTTTAATGAAGTTTACATCAACATGTTCTTCTTGGGAAACCAATGAAGCTAAAGGAACATTATTAGGATCAACCTTAGTCCTATCATTCACAAGCATAGACATAATAGCATCAATCTTATCACTCAAGGAAGAGGTTTCTTCGACATAATTTACCTTCTTACCTTGTGGAGCTCTTTCCGTGTGCCATTCAGAGTAATTAATCATCATATTATCAAGAAGCTTTGTTGCTTCACCAAGGGTGATGGACATAAAGGTACCTCCAGCAGCTGAATCCAATAGGTTCCGCGAAGAGAAGTTCAGTCCTGCATAAAAGGTTTGGATGATCATCCAAGTAGTCAGTCAATGGGTTGAGCAATTTTTAACCAAAGATTTCATTCTTTCCCAAGCTTGTGCAACATGCTCATTATCTAATTGTTTAAAATTCATTATGCTACTTCTCAAAGATATAATTTTAGCAGGGGGATAATATCTACCAATAAAAGCATCCTTGCATTTAGTCCATGAATCAATACTATTCTTAGGCGAGAGATAGCAACCAATATTTAGCTCTTCCTCTTAAGGAGAAAGGAAACAATTTTAATTTTATAATATCACCATCTACATCTTTATACTTTTGCATTTCACACAATTCAACAAAATTATTGAGATGGGCAGCAACATCATCAGAACTAACACCAGAAAATTGCTCTCACATAACAAGATTCAGTAAAGCAGGTTTAATTTCAAAGAATTCTGCTGTGGTAGCAGGTGGAGCAATAGGTGTGCATAAGAAATCATTATTGTTTGTGGTTGTGAAGTCACACAACTTAGTATTTTCAGGAGTGGCCATTTTAGCAGTAGTAAATAAAGCAAACTAAGTAAAGTAAATGCAAGTAACTAATTTTTTTGTGTTTTTGATATAGAGTGCAAGACAGTAAATAAAGTAAAGCTAGCAACTAATTTTTTTGTGTTTTGATATAATGCAGCAAACAAAGTAGTAAATAAAATAAAGCAAGACAAAAACAAAGTAAAGAGATTGGATTGTGGAGACTCCCCTTGCAGCGTGTCTTGATCTCCCCGGCAACGGCGCCAGAAAAAGAGCTTGATGGCGTGTAACTCACACGTTCGTTGGGAACCCCAAGAGGAAGGTATGATGCGCACAGCAGCAAGTTTTCCCTCAGAAAGAAACCAAGGTTTATCGAACCAGGAGGAGCCAAGAAGCACGTTGAAGCTTGATGGCGGCAGGATGTAGTGCGGTGCAACACCAGGGATTCCGGCGCCAACGTGGAACCTGCACAACACAACCAAAGTACTTTGCCCCAACGAAACATTGAGGTTGTCAATCTCACCGGCTTGCTGTAACAAAGGATTAGATGTATAGTGTGGATGATGATTGTTTGCAGAAAACAGTAGAATAAGTATTGCAGTAGATTGTATTCGATGTAAAAGAATGGACCGGGGTCCACAGTTCACTAGAGGTGTCTCTCCCATAAGATAAATAACATGTTGGGTGAACAAATTACAGTCGAGCAATTGACAAATAGAGAGGGCATGACCATGCACATACATGATATGATGAGTATTGTGAGATTTAATTGGGCATTACGACAAAGTACATAGACCGCTATCCAGCATGCATCTATGCCTAAAAAGTCCACCTTCAGGTTATCATCCGAACCCCTTCCAGTATTAAGTTGCAAACAACAGACAATTCCATTAAGTATGGTGCGTAATGTAATCAATAACTACATCCTCGGACATAGCATCAATGTTTTATCCCTAGTGGAAACAGCACATCCACAACGTTAGAACTTTCTGTCACTGTCCCAGATTTAATGGAGGCATGAACCCACTATCGAGCATAAATACTCCCTCTTGGAGTTAAGAGTAAAAACTTGGCCAGAGCCTCTACTAATAACGGAGAGCATGCAAGATCATAAACAACACATAGGTAATATATTGATAATCAACATAACATAGTATTCTCTATCCATCGGATCCCGACAAACACAACATATAGCATTACAGATAGATGATCTTGATCATGTTAGGCAGCTCACAAGATCCAACAATGAAGCACAATGAGGAGAAGACAACCATCTAGCTACTGCTATGGACCCATAGTCCAGGGGTGAACTACTCACTCATCACTCCGGAGGCGACCATGGCGGTGAAGAGTCCTCCAGGAGATGAATCCCCTCTCCGGCAGGGTGCCGGAGGTGATCTCCAGAATCCCCCGAGATGGGATTGGCGGCGGCGGCGTCTCTGGAAGGTTTTCCGTATCGTGGCTCTCGGTACTGGGGGTTTCGTCACGGAGGCTTTAAGTAGGCGGAAGGGCAACGCGGGGGGCCACACGAGGGCCCCACACTCCAGGGCTGCGCGGCCAGGACCTGGGCCGCGCCTCCCTACTGTGGCGGCGCCTCGTGGCCCCACTTCCTTTCCCCCTCGGTCTTCTGGAAGCTTCGTGTGAAAATAGGACCCTGGGCGTTGATTTCGTCCAATTCAGAGAATATTTCTTTACTAGGATTTCTGAAACCAAAAATAGCAGAAAACAACAACTGGCTCTTCGGCATCTCGTTAATAGGTTAGTGCCGGAAAATGCATAAATACAACATATAATGTGTATAAAACATGTAGATATCATCAATAATGTGGCATGGAACATAAGAAATTATCGATACGTCGGAGACTTATCAATAACCCATGTTTTTATTTTTGCTACTGTTTTGTTGTGTCTTGGAAGTTGTTACTACTGTAGCATCCTCTCCTTATCATGTTTATTTCGTTGTTGTGCCAAGTAAAGTCTTTGATAGTAAAGTTGATACCAGATTTGGATTCCTGCGCAGAAACAGATTTTTACCTGTCACGAATTTGAGTTCATCTCTCTGTAGGAAACTCGTAAAATGCTGAAAAAATTCATGCGTGATCCTCAGATATGTATGCAACTTTCATTCAATTTGAGCTTTTTCATCGGAGCCTGTTAAGTGCCTCGAAAAAATTCATCTTTACGGACTGTTCTGTTTTGACAGATTCTGCCTTTTATTTCGCATTGCCTCCTTTGCTGTGTTGAGTGGATTTATTTGTTCCATTAACTTTCAGTAGCCTTGGGTAATGTCCAGAAGTGTTAAGAATGATTGTGTTCTCTCTGAACATATGAATTTTTGATTATGCACTAACCCTCTAATGAGATTGTTTTGAGTCTGGTGTGGAGGAAGTTTTCAAGGGTCAAGAGAGGAGGATGATATGATATGATCAAGAAGAGTGAAAAGTCTAAGCTTGGGGATGCCCCCGTGGTTCATCCATGCATATTTCAAGAAGACTCAAGCATCTAAGCTTGGGGATGCCCAAGGCATCCCCTTCTTCATCAACAACTTATCAGGTCACCTCTAGTGAAACTATATTTTTATTCCGTCACATCTTATGTGCTTTACTTGGAGCGTCCGTGTGCTTTTATTTTTGTTTGTGTTTGAATAAATTCGGATCCTAGCAATCCTTGTGTGGGAGAGAGACACGCTCCACTTTTTCATTGAACACTGTTGTTCTTAGTTTTACTTTTAATGTTCAATGGCAAAAGTTGGAAGCCGCTGCATTTATTGCTATTTGGTTGGGAACAGAAAATGCTTCATGTGGTAAATGGTATATTGTCTTGAATAATTTGATACTTGGCAATGGTTTTGAGCTCTCAAGTAGATCATGTTTAAGCTTTTGCATCATGTAGTTTAAACCTATTAGTGAAGAACTACTGTAGAGCTTGTTGAAATTTAGTTTGCATGATTGGTCTCTCTAAAAGTCTAAATATTTTCTGGTAAGAGTGTTTGAGCAACAAGGAAGACAGTGTAGAGTCTTATAATGCTTACAATATGTTCTTATGTAAGTTTTGCTGTACCGGTTCATACTTGTGTTTGCTTCAAACAACCTTGCTAGCCAAAGCCTTG